>NC_043706.1:33882409-33895162 GCF_006229205.1 Suricata suricatta | reverse complement strand
CGAACACTGGTCTTGGAATGGGGAGCACTATCTTCTCCATAGTCACCACCAGGGAAATGGTGGGGCTAGGGTTCAAGCCCAGGTCCCCCCGATCCTGCAGCCCCCACTTACTCTGAGCAAAAGCCTCCAGTGTGGGATGATGACAGCTCCCATTTTTAGTGGACTGGCCAAGAACTTTACAGTCTCCCACATTCCTCCTGGGCCCCGCTGGGGAGGTAGAAGCCAGCTGTTAGTTCTGATTTGATTGCTAATGGTAAGCCCAGCTCTGTTCTGGAAATCATTCTATCTAGCAAACTGCAGGGGTGTGGTGAGGAGTAGCCGGGAAATAGCTGATCAGGTGGGGAGGGGCAGCGTGAGGCGGCTGCTGAAACCAGGACAGAGGAGTTTTGACTTGCTGGGATCCAGAGCTGGGAGTCATGTCAGTTTCTTCCTTCCTTCCTTCCTTCTTTCCTTTCTTCCTTTCATTAATTTATATACTTTGAGAGAGAAAGAGCACAAGTTGGGGAGGAACAGAGAGAGAGAGAGAGAGAGAGAGAGAGAGAGAATCCCAAGCAGGCTTCCACACTGTTAGTGCAGAACCCAGTGTGGGGCTCGAACTCAAACCATGAGATCATGACCTGAGCCAAAATCAAGAGTCAGATGCTTAAGCGACTGAGCGAGCCACCCAGGCACCCTGCCATGTCAGTTTCTTGAGCAAAAGAGTGAAAGGGGTGCTGTGGGAAGAGAGACCTGGTTGGGTTGGGGCTGGGGGGCCAGAGAAGAGTTGGTCAGGATGCCTAGAAGTCTTTCAGCTCACTCATTTAGGCCATTTATATTTATTGAGCATCTACTATGTCCCCGGCATTGCTATAGGTGCTGAAGAGACGGCAGTGACTGAGACTGGCATAGTCTGGATCAAGGAGCTGACATTCTAGCGGGGGATTCAGTGACTACGTAAGGAAGCTGGAACCCCAGAGATAAGGGCAGTGGAGGGAGATTCAGCCCAGGAGGGGGTGGGGGGCCTTCGAGTCTCACCCTGCTCTGGGTAGGGGTGGGAGACACTGCTAACTCTTCAGGGAGATACTCAACCCCCCCAGCGGTGTCTTGGACACAGCCCCCCAGGCTTCCCCTGCTAGGGACTCTGTCCAGATCTATCCCAGAAGCTTGGAATCAGCTAAGCTGGAAGTCCCCAGGGGGCAGGTGGCTGGGCAGGGAGAGTAAAGTCATATCAGGCTGGAGTCTTAGAGGCAAAGATGGTTGGTGTGAGGAACTGAAAATATGATGGGTCACAGCCAAGAGAGGGAGAAGCATGGGCTTCTCTGCAGGTAAAGCCCCTGGGTGGGTTAGACCAGGAAGGGGAGACTCATTTGGGCTCATCCCCGTAACTAGGTCAGGAAGATGTCTGGGGGTGGGGGGAGTGGGTGCCTTAGATGACACTCACCAGCCATTGCTGAGCTCTGAGGTGTCCTGGGCCCTGTGCCAAGCTCTCTACTCATGTCCCCTCAGCAAGAGCTCCGCTCATCTAGGAAAGTGCGTACCACATGCCAACACTGGTCTTCAAATGGATTATCTCGTAGAATCCTTGTGACAATCCCCTGTTGCTAGTACTGTATGTGTCACCACCCTTGATTTGCGGAGGAAGAAATGGAAACAGTCATTTAGCCAGTTTCCAGCTCGCCTGGCACCAGCTTCAATACTCATTGTTGCGAGTTTTTCCTTTTCCTTTTTTTTTTTTTAGGTATAATTTACATGCGGTCATGTGTACAAATCTTGTGTACAAATGTTTATGCATGTATCCACTTGAGCAGTCACCACTGAGATCAGGAACTAGACCATTTCCAGTGCCCCGGGAAGGTGCCTTGCGCCTCTTCCCAGTCCATTCCCCTCCAAAGGGCGACCGCTGTTCTGTTTTCTGTCCCAGGATTAGCATCTATTCTTGACTGTGTTTTTACATCTGGCTTCTTTCCTTCTTCATAGTACCTGGGAGCTTTAATCCATGTGCCATTGTACGCAAACATCACAGTGTGATTGTCTGCTCGCTGCCTGGTGTTTCCAGTTCTTTTCCACTGTGAACAGAGCCACTGGGCATTTGTATATGTGTCTTCCTGTGGGTGTGTTCCCGCCGTGTCTTGTAGGTCGTTACTTCGGGGTGAGATGCTGGATTGTACAGTAGGGAGCCTGGGCTCCTAACCGTACACCACACTGCCCCCCAAACAGCACGGTAGCCGAGTGAGGCAGTGTTTTATCCCATTTCACAGAGAGGGTAATTGAGGCTAACAGGGTTTGTGAGGCTTATAGGTGACTTGGGCAGCGAGGGGCTGAGCTGGGACCCAGACCCTGGGGTTGGAGATTTGGCCCAGCGCTGGGTGGCTGATCCACCACTTGGAACTTGGTCCTTTCCTGGAGGCTGCAGTCCTATTGGAAAGCCTTTTGGCCTTACTATTCTTTGAAGGAACAGGAAGGTCCCTTTTCTGTGTTTATTGGACCTGAGGAGCTGGCAGCAAAGGGATGAAAGGGGAGGGTAGGAGTGAGCAAGGAGTAATGAAAGAAAAACCAAATCCCACTCCAGGGCGATGACAGGCTCCGTTTTCAGGTGGGTCCTCAGGGCCCCTCGGAGACAGCATGGGAAGTCCCCTGCCTATGTCTCTGGGCCTGGTAGCAGGACCACATCTGTGGTTGATACTGACTGCCAAGTTCACGATTTCCCCCACTTCGTGCAGTGTTAGAGTTTCCATGAAGGCAAAGCAGCCAGAGGCATGTGGAATCCATCCCCCTCCTCTGGCCACACACAAGACAATGGGCCCCTCCGATGCAGGAATCTTCATTTTGAGTTTTTAGGCCAACAGCCTCAACGATCATGGAAGAGGCAACCCCCTTCCAAAAATGCAATGGCCAGTTGGTCCCAGAGCCTGAGAAGACTTGGGTGCCCCTGGCACTCCTGAATCTCTCTGTGATCTCCAGCTTTCATACCACACAGCTTCTGTGTCTCGGTCACTTCTGTAGCCACTGGACTGACCTCCCACGGAGGCTCCACATTTCTGTTTCCATCTGTGAGGCATCCTTTCCCCTCATTCCTGCCTGCTGTGGGTGCTATCATTAAAATGATAGCTCATTCTTCTCTGATTATGCCTGTCCCTGGCCAGCGAGGTGTCACATCCTGCCACAGGTTTATCCATTAATAAACCATAAACAAATAAATCCATAAATAAAAAAGGCAGTGGTTTTACCCCTCCTCCTTGGGGACAAGGTGGCAATGTCTGCAGACATTTTGGGTCGTCGCTCTCCTTGGGCAGTGTGTGTGTGTGTGTGTGTGTGTGTGTGTGTGTGTGTGTGTGTGTGTGTTTGCTGCTGACATCTAGTGGGCATGGGGCCAGGGATGCGGCATTCCGCAAAGCTCAGGACAGCTTCCACGGCAAGGAATTCTCAGGTGCAAGGCGTCAGTAGTGCTGAGGCTGAGGAATCCTGCTCCACTCTGAATTGCTGGTAAGATTCTTTTGTCTTTAAAAAAAAATCAGTGTAGAGATGCTCTTTTTAAACAAATTATTTATTTTAATGTTTATTTATTTTTGAGAGAGAGAGAGCACACAGAATCCTAAGCAGGCTCCAGGCTCTGAGCTGTCAGCACACAGCACAGAGCCAGAAGCAGGGCTCGATCCATGAACTGTGAGATCATTGACCTGAGCCGAAGTCAGACTCTTAACTGACTAAGCCACCCAGGTGCCCCTTTTTTTTTATGTTTATTTATTTTTGAGACAGAGAGAGAAAGAGAGAGAGAGCAGGGGAGGGGCAGAAAGAGAGGGAGACACAGAATCTGAAGCAGACTCCAGGCTCTGTGCTGGTGAGGCTCAAACGCGTGAATCATGAGATCATGACCTTAGCTGAAGTCAGACACTTAACTGACTGAGTCACCCAGGCGTCCTGACATTAACCCTTTATCTGTTATCTGCATTGTAAATACTTCCCTTTATTTTGTCTTCTTTTAGTTTAATTTATAGTATCTTTTACCACACACACAACGTGTGTAATCAAGTACATCTTTCATTTGTGTTACAGCCTCTGAATATCCTGTCATGGTTGAGGGCTCACCTACCCACGTTTAATGCACATGGGGTTCCTATTTCCACTTTAAAAAAGACTTTAGGACAATAAACTATTAAAAAAACAGCAAAAAAAAAAAAGACTTTATGGGTGCCTGGGTGGCTCATTCAGTTAAGCATCCGACTTCGCCTCAGGTCATGATCTCAAGGTTCGTGAGTTTGTGGGTTCGAGCCCCACGTCGGGCTCTGCGCTGACAGCTCAGAACCTGGAGCCTGCTTCAGGTCTGTGTCTCTCTCTCTCTCTGCCTCTCCCCTGCTCACACTCTGTCTCTCAAAAATAAATGTTAAAAAAAGATTTTAAATAAGTGAACACATACATAAGGCACAGATAATGATAGACATAAACATGTATATCAAGTGTGATGACAAGGAAAGTAAGGTGCCAGGAAGGAAAAGAACAGGACACGGTGACAAAGTAGGGGGGCAGGACAGAAGAGCATCTGCCCAGGTGTAGTGTTCAGGGTGGGCTTCTCTGAGGAGGTGACATTCCTGAAGTGCAAGGATGAGCGATAGTTGATTGTTGAGGGGGGAGCCCTTGCCCCGCCCCCTGCGCCCCCTCCCAGCCCATGTGCTCTCGGGGTTGCAGGCATCCAGCCGGCCCTCTGGAGCAGGGAGGACGTGCTGCACTGGCTGCGCTGGGCCGAGCAGGAGTACTGTCTTCAGCGCACCGGGGAGCACGGCTTCGAGATGAACGGCCGAGCCCTCTGCATCCTCACCAAGGATGACTTCCGGCTGCGTGCGCCCGGTTCAGGTCAGGGAAACTTGCTGGCTTCTCTCTAACGTGCGCTGACAGAAACCCAGGTGGGCCCAGGGAGGGACATGGAGGCGCTGGTTGGAAGAGCTTGCTCACCTCCAAGCATGACAGACGTTCCCCTTTTCCACAAGTGTGTCCCCGGGTGGCCCCTTGCTAGAGCCGCCCTGTAGGAATGTCTGGCTGTCGTTTGCAGGGCCCCCCATGTCCTGTCCTGCTGTCCCTTCCCCTCCCCTTCCCCGTGACTCTCATCTCCCCTGTCCATGTCCATCCTGCCACCTCTCATCTCATCTGCATGAAGCTGTGACTGACCCCAGCCCTTACCTGAGACTGACCTGCCCCCTGTCCCCACCCCCAGGTGACGTCCTATATGAGCTGCTTCAGTACATCAAGACCCAGCGGCAAGCCCTGGTGTGCGGGCCCTTTTTTGGAGGGGCCTTAGGGCAGAAGATGCCTACTCAGCACTGCCCCTGCCTCCTGGAAGGTGAGGGGGCTCTTCTCCGAGCTCTGGGACCCTCCCCCCAGTCAGGCTCACTGGGGGTGGGGGGAGCCTTCCTCCAGCAAACCTCCTGTGTGGGCTGGGCCCCCAGCTGCCCCCTGCCCTGCCTCCTCAAGCCTCACCTCCGGCCCCCGTGACCCTCCCAGACGCCCTCCAGGCTGCCGCCTCCCATCCCCTCATTTCTCTGCTCTCTGGCCAAGTGTTGTGGTCTGCTGTCCCTATGTCCCCTCCTCCGGATCTCCCTATGGAAATTGCTCTTGTCAGGGACTCTAGAGACCTGAACGTGGGGATGTCCATGTCCAATGTTGGTCCTTATTCCCTGTCACCTCTCATGACCTCCCCTCAAACTCTTCCTTCGGTTTCCAGAGTCCCCATCCCCGCCGTCACTCCTTCTCAGCCTCCTGCCTTCTCAGGTTCTCCCCAACTTCTAAATGTTGGGGTACCCCAGGGCTCAGGGGGTCTCTATCTGCGCTCAGACTTAGGTGATTTCATCTAGTCTCGACTGTTTAATACCATCTAGTACTGATGATTCTTACATATACCCAGACCTCTGTGAATTCTAGACGAATTAACCCTGGAAGGTCTAACGAACGTCTCAGCCCTGAAAGCCCCTAAAGCAAACACCTGATTCCTGTCCCACCCTAATGAACTGCAGCTTCATGTTCCCAGTTGCTCTGGCCAGTACGTTGGATGTCACTTTTGTTTCTCTGTCTCCGCCCAAATCACAGAATCCCAACTGTCAAGTTGGCTCTACCTTCAAAATCTATCCAGGGACACCTGGGTGGCTTAGTCGGTTTGAGGGTCCGACTTTGGTTTAGGTCATGGTCTCGTGGTTCGTGAGCTTGAGCCCCACATCGGGCTGTCTGCTGTCAGCGCGGAGCCTGCTTCGGATGCTTTGTCTCCCACCTCTGCTCCTACCCTGCTCTCTCTCTCTCTCAAAAGTAAATAAACTTAAAAAATAAGAAATTTAAAAAAAAATCTATCCAGAACCCAACCATTTCAAACACCTCCATAGAGCAGCCAGAGAGATTCATAAGTCAGATGATGTTGTTTCTCTGCTCAAAATCTTCCAATGGCTCCCGTCACACTCAGAGTCAAAGCTACAGTCTTTACAATGACCTCTTGCCCTCTGCTGTCCTCTCCCGCCCCTCTCTCTCCCTTTTGCTCTTGCCGCTCCAGCCACACTGGCCTCCATGTTCACTGAACAAGCCCGAGACACTACTGCCTCAGGGCCTTTGCATTCCCTGCTCTCTCTGCCTGGCATTCTCTCCGCTTCATGCCCACACAGCTCACTCCTCTACTTCCTTCAGATGTATGTCAGATGTAACACCTCGGGGAGGCCTTCCCTTACCATCACGTAGGTCTCTATCTTCCCTGGGAGTCACCAGGCGCCTTCGGTGCTTTATTCCTGCCCCCTGCCATATTGTATACTCTTTCTGTTTTCTTTTTTATTTCAATCATCTCCTTCCCACTCCCCCACTGCTGGGATGTAATCTCCATGAGGGCAGGGGCTTGTTATGAGTTCAGTGATATGTCCCCAAGATTTTTAGAGCAATGCCTGATTTACAGAAGGTTCTCGGTAAATATTTGCTGGGTGGATGGGGAGGACATAGGACTGAGATTCAAGGCACTGGATTCTGGGCGTGGCTCTGTTGCCTCTTGGTTTTGCAAACAATTTTACAGATGAGGGAACAGCTTTGAGAGACCATGTTACCTGTCTGGGAGCTGGGGTTAGCAGCTGGGCTCTCTGGCCCTCACCGATGGTCTCCATTGCCTCCCTGACCTTCCAACTGGGAATTGGATGGAGAAAAGCATTAGGAGTGCTGCCCCACGGGGACCCAAGGCATGCACTGAGGGCCTGGGGAGGCTCTGGGCCCACACAATCAGCGGTGCTTATCTGCCTGCAGACGGCACCGGGCCACCTCAACGGGCCCCCGGAACGGATTGCCTGCAGCAGCCACCGCACCTGGGGTTTGCCAGCTCCTTGAGCCACCTGGCCAGATGGCCCCCTGGCGGGGAGGACTCCCTCAAGGTATCTCACTGTTCGGAGCTCGGCTGCAGGGCTGAGGGAGACTGCTCCTCCCCCGTGACGCGGGAGGCTCCCATCGACGGCAGGATCGCAGGTGAGTAAGACACTTGTGTGCCCCTGGCCAGGAGCGGAGTGTGCTGAGGCCAAGGCCTAGAGGGTTATGGGTGACAGGGAGGAGGGCTGCTGAGCTGGGTGATGAGAGGGTCCGTGCTGGGCTGTCGGGTGTGGGGTGACCGTGCTGTGCACCGGCCACAATCTGGCCACGGCAGTCAGTGCTGCCCAGGATCGCCAAGCTCACCCTGTCTCCAGTTTAGCCGGTCGTAGTCAGATAGTGAGATTGGCCTGAGTGAGTATTCCTCTCCTTGATGTTTTGTTTTTAAAGTCTGTTTTTTTATTTTCTAATTATTTAATTTAATTTTTTTGGTTAGTGAAATTTCTTTTTTTTCTTAATTTAAATCTAAGTTAGTTAACCTATAATGTAAGAATGATTCCAGGAGTAGAACTGAGTGATTCATCACTTACATAGAACACCCAGTGCTCATCCCAACAAGCACCCTCCTAATGCGCGTCACCCACTCAGCCCATCCCCCAGCCCATACCCCTCCAGCAACCCTCTGTTTGTCCTCAGCATTTAAGAGTCTTTTATGATTTGCCTCCCTCTCCGTTTTTATCTTATTTTTGCTTCCCTTCCCCTTTGCTCATCTGTCGAGTTTCTTAAATTCCACATATGAGTGAAATCATATAATATTTGTCTTTCTCTGACTGGCTTATTTCACTTAGCATAATACAGTCTAGTTCCATGCACTTTGTTGCAAATGGTAAGATTTCATTCTTTTTGATTGCTGAGTAATATTCCATTGTACATATATATCACATCTTCTTTATCCATTCGTCAGTCTGTGGACATTTGGGCTCTTTCCTTACTTTCGCTATTGTGGATACTGTTGCTATGAACATTGGGGTACATGTGCCCCTATGAATCCACACCCCTGTATCCTTTGGATAAATACCTAGTAGTGTTAGTGCAGGGTCGTAGGGTAGTTCTATTTTTAATTTTTTGAGGAAGCTCCACACTGTTTTCCAGAGTGGCTGCACCAGTTTGCATTCCCACCAGCAGTGCAAGAGAGGGGAGTATTCCTCTCCTTTAAATTTTTATTTATTTATTTATTTTTTAAATGTTTATTTATTTTCAGGAGAGCATAAGTAGGGGAGGGACAGAGAGAGGGGGACAGAGGATCTGAAGCGGGCTCTGCACTGACTGCGGTGAGCCGAATGTAGGGCTCAAACTCATGAACCTCAAGATCATGACCTGAGCCGAAGTTGAATGCTCAACCAACCAAGTCACCCAGGTGCCCCCCTTTATTAATTTATTCATTTATTTTTAAGTGGCTGGGTGCTTATTCTGCACCAGGCATGCTTCTGAGATCTGTACGTAATCCCATGCTGGCTTTTTGAGGCTGATGTTATCATTAGCCCCATTTTACAGATAAGGAAAATGAGGTGCAGAGAGGTTAAGTGACTCCCCCACGATCGGTCACAAAACAGTGAGTGGCAGAGCTGGGACGGGAGCCCAGGCTGTGTGACATTATCCCCTACGAGGAAACTGTTGCTCTGAAGACGTCAGGTAACCTGCCTGAGATGACCCAGCCGGGTGGCCCAGGTAGGGGGACTTAAGCTCTCGTTCCCAGGCTCCCTCTGCTGCCTGCTCTCTCCGCAATGGTACGTTTGATTTTCCCAAGCCTCTCATCAGGAGGCTTGATGGGAAGGGTTTAACAATCCTGATTTAACAGAGATCCAGGGGCCCAGTGACCGGGTGAGGGGCAGAGAAGGACCTGGAGGCAGGTGCAGGCCTCAGGTCACCATCTAGGCCTTGTCACCTGCCCCCAAGTGAAGGGCTTTGGTGTCTGTGGGGCTGGGTTAGACTCCTTGGTCTGTCCGTCATGAGGAGCTTGGTGCCTGGGACATGTCTGTACCTCTCTGAGCCCATTTCTTCTTGTCTTCCTTGGGATACAGGGAGCCATTTCCTAGCGTTAGGCTGAATCAAAGAGACAGCAGGCCCCCATGAGTGGCTGTTCCTGGCACTACTGCCGTCTTGCCCGACCTGCTGCATGTCTGAGCCCGGGGACTGTGAGCCCCAGAGCACCTTTCTAATGCCTGTCACACCCCTCTGCTCGGTTGCAGATTGCCGGCTGCTGTGGGATTACGTGTACCAGCTGCTCTCTGACACCAGGTACGAGCCCTACATCAGGTGGGAAGACAAGAACGCCAAGATCTTCAGAGTCGTGGATCCAAACGGGCTTGCCAGACTCTGGGGAAACCACAAGGTAAACCGCAGCCACCAGGCGGGTGGCCTCCACACATCCAGAAGAGGACAGAGCAGGGGGTCAGAGTGGACCCATCAGCACCAGGGGACAGTCCTCAATGGATGGGGGCTTCCCCAGCAGCTCCAGAAGTGTCGGGATCGTTTTATTTTAGGAGATCCTGAGAGATAGGAAATTACTTCCTGAGGATGGGGGCTGTCCTGGAAGTTCAGGCATCTTGCCTTCTACTTGCTTAGCATTTGAGACTTTTCTTTTTTAATTTTGTTTAATGTTTATTTACTTTTGAGAGAGAGACAGAGACAGAGTGTGAGCTGGGAAGGGGCAGAGAGAGAGGGAGACACAATCCGAAGCAGACTCCGGGCTCTGAGCTATCAGCCCAGAGCCTGATGTGGGGCTCGAACTCATGAACCGCAAGATCACGACCTGAGCTGAGACTTTCAAAACATGTTTTCATGAGTTGTGCCACGTATGCTGTGGGGCAGTTGGGCCAGATGAGGAAACTGGTTTCCGGCGAGGGAGGGGGCTGTGGTAGAAATCCAGGTCTCAGGCCCCACTGGGGCATCGGGTGTCAGGGCTGGAAAGGCCTGGGAACCTCTGGACCCAGCATGCCCACCGTGAGGGGTGCCTACACCTAAAAAGGGTGTCTGCCAGAGGACGTGAAGTGGTTTACTCCAAATTCTAATAATTAAGTAGTTTTTTAAAGTAAGAATTAAAAGAATGAAAAGTTTTAACTACGAATCAATTTCTTGATTTACACTGCTGATATAAAGCAAGTGTCCTTGTCTGTAAATAAAGCCATTTAACTAAAAAAGAAGGAGTCTTAAAAAAAAGACTTGGCAATAATGGTGATCTACGGTAGACGGCATTTCTGAAAATGGTATAGCATTTGGCGGCCGGGCGCTACTCTGAGGGCTCTCCCCGTATTACCTCGTGCAGTCCTCAGGAGACCTCGTGAGGTAGGCCTCGCAGGGGAAGTGGAGGCACAGAGCAGGTTTTCCGAGAGTTGCAGGCAGTAGATGGCGGACCAGGGCCTGCACGCGGAGCATGTGGCTCGATGCTCCACTCTGGCTGCCTCTCCGTGGTGCTGGGGGCTGGGACGATGCAGTTGACTAAACGTTGGGCATGCTTACCTGGTCCAATCTCCAAATAGTACAGGGAAGGAAACTGAGGCCCAGAGAGCAGCAGTTCCATTTAGAGACTGTGTCCCCTCCGGCCCAGCACTGTGCTAAGTGCTCTATGGCTTAGCTAATTTAATCCTTGAACGAACCGGTGGGATGGACGTTCTTATTCTCATTTTGTAGCCGGGGAAATAGAAGCAGAGACGTAAAGAAACTTACCCGAGGTCACACAGCTGCTTTATGGTGACCCCGAAACTCGGCCCTTTGCCCTCCCTCTGCACTGCCCACCCCTCAGAAAGAGAAAGAAAACAACTTGGCTCAGTTCAGTCCGCCTGTGGGGAGCTATCCCACCGTTGTGCCTCCTTACGGTGCTGTCTCTCTGCATTTCCAACTCAACATATATTATGTGTTATTAGAGGCGTCGTGTGAGTCACTCCTGCCAAGTAAGGAAGCACTCATCGTCTCCTCCGACCTTCCCCCGCCTTTCTCCTTTCAAACTCGGGAGAGCTCTCGTCACCCCTCACAGAGCCCTAGGCCGAGGGGGTTAAGAAGCCAGCCAGTTCAACCTGCTCCTTTGCCCATGTGGAAGCCAAGGCCTGGAAGGAGCAGGGTAAGGAGGGACAGTGATGTGGGACTGCTTTGCCTTCTAGAACCGGGTGAACATGACCTACGAGAAGATGTCACGTGCCCTGCGCCACTACTATAAGCTGAACATCATCAAGAAAGAACCTGGGCAGAAGCTCCTGTTCAGGTGAGTAGCCTAGGGGCCAAGGTGAAAAGGGGAAGTAGGGTGGGGGTTGGGTGAGCTGGAAAGTCTCTGTGGCTAGGGCAGGGGCTGATTTGCTGCTGGGGCCTGAATTCCAGATTTCTGAAGACACCCAGGAAGGTCGTCCGGGGCAAGGAGCAAGAAGAGAGCCCGGAGCAGGGCAGGATGGATTTGAAGGAGGAGATGCTGGAAGTGTCTCCATGAGGGGCAGGTGGATTCTGGGCGCCAGCAGAGTCTCCCGGGAAGGCAGCTAGCTGCGTGGGGGCTCCTCCTCCCTCTCGGGGCAGCAGGGGTCCCCAGCTGGCTTTGCACTCCAGGGATCACAGCTGTTCTCAGACCTCAAAGCTGCCTGGGCACCTGGGAGGCTGGGAACTGGGAGGCCTCAGATTCAAGACATTGTAGGGGGGCATCGCTCTTAGGTAGGGCAGCCCTGGGGCTCATTGGGGTGCAGGGAGTGATCCCCCTCTCTGGCCTACCCCTTGCTGCCTGCCTAGCTTGGAAGTGAGAGCATCCAGCCCAATTCCTTCAACTTACAGAAGAAGGAAGCAGGGGGCCCTTACTGGACCTTAGCTTTTCTCATTTGTGAAAGGAACGAGCTCATGAGAACCCACCCCCAGGGGGCTGATGCTGCGTGGGAAAAAGGAGACCTGTTTCATCAGTCTTAATAATAATAATCATAATCATAATGGTAACTGACATCTAAGTGTTCACTATGTGCCAGGCCTTGTGCTAAGGGTCCTTCCTATAATTTATCTCATTCAATTCACAACAACCCTTGAAGTTTAAAGATGGGGAAATGGAGGCAGAGGCTTGGAGCACTGGGATGCCTCTCCCAAGCCCAGCGCTCTTACTTGGCTGGTTTGTTTTAGTGACTGAATGTATCGGGCCCTTCTCAAGTGGGGACTTCGGCCCTGCCTCTCCACCCTCAGTGTCCCTGCTGAAGGGTCCATTTCACTTGGCCCCACCCTCATTTCCTGAGTTTCCAGCACGTTGATGCCTCTGTGACAAGGACCCAGTGAAGACAGCCCCTCCCTCCCCACCTGTGGTTTCCTGTGCTCCCATTCCTGGACCTGCCGCGTGACCTTGGGCAAGTTGTTTCATTTCTCTGGAGCCTCGGGCTTCTCACCCACAAGATGCAGAGGCCAGTCCTGCCCCGACCTCTCAGGAATGCAAGAAATCTTCCCAAGACAGCG
>NC_043706.1:33855873-33882309 GCF_006229205.1 Suricata suricatta | reverse complement strand
GTTCTGCATCTTCTCTGCTACATGGATTCTTGGCAATAGGCTTTTTCCCTCACAAGGAAATTCCACAGCCCCCTGGCCTTACTGAGGTATGACTGGTGTGTAACACCGTGTAAGTTTAAGGTAATGACATCTAGCACTTCCTTCAGTCTTGGTGACTCTGCCACGTCTCAGGCTTCTCAATGCCGGTGACCCATTGTCTCGTGGAGGAACCTAGTGGTGACGACCTTTCTTGGCTTCTTCCTCTGGTCCCTCCCCATGAGGTTAATCTACATGTTCGACCCAAGTGTTCTCTCTGAAGTTTTATGGAGATGAACAGAAAACACATACATTTGCAGGGTAAGGTCTTGATATCCCCAAACTACCCAGCATCTGGTGGTAAATGTGAAGGTGCACCTGGCTCCAGGTCCCTCCTCTGTGCTGGTGTGGCCACTCAGGGGGACTTCTGAACCACGCTGCTTCTGGGGCAGCTCCAAGATCTGCGTGGAAATCCTCTGTTCCGCTCTCTCCACTCCTCCTCTGGTTACGCTCTCCCCCAAAATAAGTAAATATATTAAAAAAAGTATGTTGTTCTGGGGCTCGGCTGGTTAAGTGTCTGACTTCGGCTCAGGTCATGACCTCAGTTTGTGAGTTCGAGCCCCGCATTGGGCTCTGCTGATAGCTAGCTCAGAGCCTGGAGCCTGCTTCGGATTCTGTGTCTCCCCCTCTCTCTGCCCCTCCTCAGCTTGCACTCTGTCTCTCTCTCAAAAATAAACATTAAAAAAATTATTAAAAAAACAAAAAAGTATGTCATTCTGAAATCAGAATGTGCATATTTTAAAAGCATTTTAATCATGAACCAAATTTTTAAAAATTACGAAATCCCTGAGAGTTTATGCTGATATGGGGAGGGATGCTGGTGGCATACAGAGAGAGTGTGGCCCTGCCTTTGGGATGGACACACATCAGACATTGTCGCAGTCCCCAGGGAGGGGTTCAGAGAGAGGAGTGCCTGCTGGAGACTGTGGGTGACAAAGTGGCACTGGTGAATTCTGCTTGGGAGGTCCCAGACAGAGTGTCCCTAAGAAGGATCCAGGGCACCTGGGTGGCTCAGTCGGCTGAGTGTCCCACTATTGCTCTAGGCTCTCATGGTTCAGGCTTGAGACCTGAGTTGGGCCCTGTGTTGACCGGAGGTTGGGGTTCTCTCTCTGACCCTCCCCTGTTCAGCGGCACTCTCTCTCTTAAAATAAATGAACCTAAAGAAAAAAAGTTTTAATGTTTGTTTCTTTTTGAGAAAGAGAGAGTGCACAAGTGGGGGAGGGGCAGAAAGAGAATCCAAAGCAGGCGCTAGGCTCTGAGCTGTGAGCGCCCAGCCCTAGGTGAGGGGTTCGAACCCACGAACGGTGAGATCATGACCTGAGCAGGTCAGATACTTAACTGACTGAGTCACCCAGGTGCCCCATCTAAGTAAATAAACTTTTAAAAACAGGGGTTTCTGCTCTGTTTGCCCCGTTTCTGGAGGGCCTGGCTGTGCGGTGGGGCTGTGGGCTTTCTGATCATGGTGAGCGGAGGGTGGTCAGGGGCATGGGGGGCAAAGCTGCAGAGGCCCGTCCCTGGGGGAGGGCGAGGGGGGTCCCTGAGTTACGTGCTTGGCTCAGCCTTGCTAGCTAAGGCAGGAAAGCAGACCAGGATTGGGGCTCACGCCCTCATGAGGGTGAGGAGACAGCCTTTGGGGACAGGGAGGGGCTGTCCTATGATGGACCCACGTGGACCTCTGGTCCCAACAGCACCAACTGCACATGCCCCACGTTACAGGGCAAAGGATGCTCTGAGGAAAAATCATTAGAGCCGGTCCACAGGGAGCCTTCACGTGTTCACCCACCAGATGGCAGAGCAGCGAGTCACCCTGGTCCTGGGCCCCCTGCCCCACCTCACAGGAGCCGGGCTGGCCTCTGCCGCCCAGGACCGGGCTTGGGATGAACAGTTCATTAAAACCATGCTCTTTTCCCAGAACTGAAGTGAAACCAAAAGGAGAAGTAGAGGGAGGAGCCGCTGGCCTGGGGCAGGGCGCACGCCCCGCATCAGGGCTCCCCGGGACACCACCCGGAGCAGAGCGAAGCCTGGGCTGGGAGCCGGAGCCCCTTTCAGTGTTTTAGGGGGACTGAGCGGAATCTAGCCTCCCCTCAGATGGGACGGCCCTGGCCCACTGAGCTTGCAAATGTCTGTTGTTTTGCTCAATTAAACGAACGCCATGTGGTTTATGGTGATGGCTGAGGCCCATGGTGGCTCCCGCTGGTGGTCGTAAAGGCCTTTGATGACAATAATGATGCAAAGGGATAATAAACATGATGAAAATATGTAGGGGTACACAGAATCTTTTGGGATATGAGGCCCATAGGGCAAAAAGCTTTCAAAGGAGTTAAAAAAAATTTTTTTTAAATGTTTGTTTATGAGAGAGACAGACAGACAGAAGGTGAGTGGGGGAAGGGCAGAGAGAGAGAGAAAGAGACACACACAGAATCAGAAGCAGGCTCCAGGCTCTGAGCTGTCATCACAAAGCCCCATGTAGGGCTTGAACCCATGAACTGCGAGATCATGACCTGAGCCAATCGGACGCTTAACTGATTGAGCCATCCAGGCTCCCCCTAAAATAATTTTTTTAAATTGTTGTTACTTTTTTGACTGTGGGGGGTGGTTTCATAGAGGCTCATGCAATACTGAACTGGGAAATTTTACTTCCTGGCAAAGACAATTCAAGGTCACTCCCAAATCCTTGACCGACTGAGCCACCAAGCACTCCCATCACTCCCAAATCCAAAGACAAGCAGAATGAAGAAATGAGCCTCCTGCCAGGGGGCTTCTCAGTTTGTCTTCCCAGGAGTCTGGAATAAAGTTTAGGGGAGGGTGTGTCCCCTCCAGTCCCAGGGACATGCCTTAGCAAGCCCTGAGTCCTGTGACTCAGTAGCCTCTCTGAAGCCTACTGGTGCCTGAGGATGTGCTGAGTTCTTACAAACTGGGTGCAGGTTCTTGTAAAACTGGTAGAGCCTCCATTCTGTCTTCACTGCCCAGGATTCTGGGGACACTCAGGCTGCGGGCTTCTCTCCCTGGAAAGGCCTGCAGTTTAAAGTCACGTCCACCAGGTGGCGCAAGGACTCTTTTTTGGTGCGGTTGTTGGAGACCGGTGTGGCTGTGAGCCTGCCTTCTCCGTGGATGTGAATACAAATCTGCACCCCAGGCCTGCTCCACGAGTGGACATTCAATCCTTGCGTAAACACCTCCGCAGATGGGGAGCTCACTACCCATGGGAACAGAGTAAATAGTGGGGGGTAGGGAGGATGGGGGTGGTATTGAGGGCACCAAAAATCTACCTGTTCATTGATAATGTCACCTTTCCTTTCCCAGCCCTCAGGCCACTGGTTTCTAAAATCCCTAGTCCCAGGCTCTTTGTTGGGAATAACTTATCTCCTTCTCTTATCACCTTATTCCTGAATAGTTTATCAAAAATTTTGAGCAGAGGCCAGATGAGATCTTTCATAAGTCTGGGACACAGGCTCGGGACAGGTAAAAAGCCTCTCTACTTCTCCCCTCTGCGCACCCCCCCCCCGCCCCCTCTGCTAGGGTTGGGGATGGGGCTTTGATTAGGAATCAAAAACTGGGGTTACTTGAGTTCTCTACTGGCTTCATGAAGTCAACCTTCTGGGCCTCAGTTTCCACATCCATAAAGTGGCTAATAGAATCCTTTTCCCTGTTTGCCACATTCAGTTGTTGAGAAAGCGCAAATGCAGTGATGTATTCATTTCTGTAACAAATATTTACTGAGCACCTACTGTAAGGTAGGCACTGTTCTAGAAACTAGGGAGGTCAGATAAGTAAATACCACATATGATGTCAGGGGGTGTGGTAAGTGTCAGGAAGGAAAACACAATAGTCAAGTGCAGGGAGGGAGGACAATTTTAATACAATAGAGTCAAATGGGTGTGCAATTTTAAACTGAGCCATCAGGGATGTGACAAATGTCACGTGTGACAGGTGTATGAGCAAGTCTTCTTCGCCTACAGCAATTTCTCACTGTAGTCTGTGTCTCCCCCTTTTCCTTGGCCAGCGGCGCCCGCCATGGAAGTGGGACAGACTTTCTGAGGGTTTTTTCTGAAAGACACTGTTGTTAGTTTCTGTTATGTGCAATCAGATGCAATCCTAATGCGTATGAATAGTGTAGACATGTTGGGCGGGGATGATCAAATTGACCCAGAGCTACTCCTCTCTGTTTCCCTCTTTTGCCTGTGGGAAACCACAGGCTAAGGCCAGTGAGGTCATAAATTCTCCTGAACAGGCCTCAACTCTCCAGGTCAGGCCCGTCTAAACATATCAACTCAAGAAAGTACTGAGTCTTGCCGAAAGCGCTCTGGCTGGAAAGCCCCACAGCTCTCCACATGGCCCTTGAAATCCCAGCAGTTCTTATCAGGAAGGGATTTCCCTTTAGTCACATGCTCTGTCTAGTGACATGCTCCGGTTCTCTACCTGAGGCCTGGGATGGAGGGTAGATCTCAGATTATCAGGGGGCAGATAGCTGGAGGCGGCTGGACATGGTGTGTAAATCTCCAGACAGATTCTGAAGCATCTGACAAAGCACTTTTCTCCCTACCATCCTTTATGAGGATTAGAGATGTCAAGGGAGCCCGAGGGTCTGGGATCCTGGCTTTCATCCAGGGCCCTTTCCAACCTTTGGAGCAGATCTTCCCAAGTCCAGCCTTACGCAAACTCTAAAGCAACTTGCAATGAAGAATGTTATGTTTTCCTGGCTGACGAGTGAATCATTCGCCAGCTTGGATCTCTGTCAGCTCAAGAAGAGAAAAGGACCTTTGACAGAGCAGAACATCTGAGCTAGAGCCAACGGCAGGTCCCCAGAGAAATAGCAGACGCAGGCTTTGTGGCTCAACCACATCTTTATTTTCAGCCAGATGAAGTGCATTTCTGATAATGCAAATTCATTCATTTGACTTTATAGTGACTTGGACATGCCCAGATCAAAATCCAGCTCCTCTTCTGAGAAGTCAGTCCTGATTAATCTGCTTCTACTGTATCAGTTAAGGTGACACTAGCTGCAGCCCATAAACTGGAATCTCAGTTTAACATGGCAGACATCTGTTTCTGAGTCATGCAAAGTTTGGTTGGTGGGGTGGGGAGGGGATCTTCTCCACGAAGGCATCTGGGGACTCAGGCTGAGGAGGCACCACTATTATCTTCTTCATGTGGTTTCCGTGGGGACTTGACCTCCAGCCAACATGTGGCGGAGAGCATAGAAGATTGGGAGGGTGTTTCAGTGGGTTAGAGCAAAGAGAGGGACCCCCGTCACTTCTGCCCACATTCCGTTGTCAGAAGTCAGGCAAGTTCTGCATACAGAACGTTCCTTGCTCTTACTGAATGACTTTCTGCCCTTATTCATTCCACTTCCAGCCTTCAGCCAGGTGACTGACCTGAATGGATGGCACTAATGGGCTCCTTTGTCTTCTACTTGAGTTGGGTTTGGTCATAGAAGTCACTGGCAGGAAAACTGAAGAATGTGGCCAAGGTATGTATTTCTTCCATTCCCTCTTTGACTCGGGACTTTCCCCTAGTCCCAACCAGGTCCATAGGTTGGCTATGTTCTTCTACTAAAGGCCACTTTTCTGTCACTGCCCTTTCCACAGGGTCACTCCCTCCGAGTTGTGTCCCTGTTCCCCCCACTTGCCTTTATTTTAGACTGCAGGGTGGTAACCACTGCCCACTGGTAGCAGCCCCAGGAAACTGCACCCTCACACTGCATGCATCCTTGTAAACGCTCTCATCATTAAACTTTTCATAATTGTCCAGGATGGGTGTGCCTTCTGTTTCCTGCTGTGATCCTGGCCACATAGATGCAGAGGGGCTGGGGATAGAGTGCCAGCCTGGTGCCTCTCCTTACAGGATGGAAGGGACTCTGTGGTGGACAGTTGTCTCTGCCACATCCACTGTGACCCCCACGCTTTTTGGCTTTTCTGCATGGGCTTTGAGTGTGTGTGACCTGGGCCTCTGCCCTGCACTGCAGCTTCCTCATCTGTAAAATGGGTGGGCTGGGCAGAACATCTGTTCAACGGACATTTGGTAGCCTCTCCAACTGCAAATGGTATCTTGGTTGTCCTGAGCTACTTGGCTCCTCACCCGGGAGCTCAAACTTCTCTCTCTGGCTCCAAAATAAAAGTAATCTCATAGAGTAGCACTTGCTACATATCTCCTAACTTCCTTTTGTGGATAAAATTGTGCCTCTCCCCACGCCCTGCCCCGCCAAATTCATCTCTTGAAGCCCTAAATCCCAATGCCTTGGGATGTGACTATATTTGGAAATAGGGCCTTTAAAGAGGTAACAAAAGGAAAAGAGGCCATTAAGGTGGGCCTTAATCCAATCTGACTGGTGTCTTTACAAGAAAAGGAGATTAGGACACACACAGAGACCCCAGGGATGTGTGCACGCAGAGGAAAGACCCTGTGAAGACAGAGAGAAGGGAGCTGTCTGCAGGCCAAGGAGAGATGCCTTGGAGGAAACCAAGCCTTGCCAGCACCTTAACCTTGGACTCTGGCTTCCAGAACTGTAAGAGGGTAAATCTGTGTTGTTTAAGCCCCACAGTCTGTGGTATGTGATTATGGCAGCCCTAGAAAACTGGTACACATGCCACCTTGGGTCCTAGCCCGGTAAGCTGCTCTGTTATGGTTCATTTCGTTGATAAATTCACCTGATGATGTTTCAGGGGAGGTAAAGGAGTCCCTCAAATTTCCTTCAATTTTACATCTCTACTGGAAAATAGTTATAAATAAACTCAAATAAACAATAAGAAATATTCTCTCAAAACTATAAATTATTGCTAAGAGGAATTAAAGAAGACCTAAAGACAGGGGCAGACATCCCATGTTCATGGATTGGAAGACTTAATATTATTAGGATGGCAGTACTCTTAAATTGACCTACAGATCCAGTACAATCCCTATCAAAATTCCAACTTTTTTTTTATAGAAATGGATAAGCTGATACTAATATTTATATGGAACTGCAAGTGACCCTGAATAGCCAAACCAATAGCCAAAGCAATCTTGAGAAGAAAAACAAAGTGAAAGGACCCACGTTTTCCAGTGTCAAAACTTACTGCAAAGCTACAGTAACCAAAACAGGTGGTACTGGCATAAGGATAGACATGTAGATCAATGAAATAGGATTGAGGATCCTGAAATAAACCCACACATCTATGGCAATTGATTTTTGATAAGGGTGTCAAGACTATTCAATGGGGAAAGAATAGTCTCTTCAACAAATGGTGTTGAGACAACTGGGCCCCACATGCAAAAGAGTGAAACTGTAACCTTACCTCACACCAACATACAAAATTTAATTCAATATAAAATCCAGCCTAATACAAAAATTAACTGAAAACGAATCAAAGACATATACATATACATATACATATACATATATATATATATATATATATATATATAAGAGCTAAAACTATAAAACTTTTAGAAGAAAACATAGGAGTAAATCTTCATGACTTGCATTAGGCAACAGTTTCTTAAATGATACCCCAAAAGCATCGCAACAAAAGAAAAAACAGATAAATTGGACTTCATCAAAATAAGAAGTTGAAAAGACAGAACAGAAAATGGGAGAAACTATTACCAAATCATATATCTGACAAAGCACTTACACCCAGGAAATATGAAGACCTCTTGCAAACCAGTAATAAAAATACAAATAACCCCACTAAAAACAGGCAAAGGACTTGAAGAGATAATGAACAATCAACGAAAAGATATGCAAATGGCCAAAAAGCCCATGAAAAGATGCTCAACATCATTAATCATTAGGGAAGTGCAGACCAAAGTCCTAAGAGTGAGATGCACCCAAGGATTAAAATGGGACACTACATCACGCCTATTAGGATGGCTATAATAAAAAAGATGGGGGGGCGCCTGTGTGGCTCAGTCAGTTAAGCATTTGGCTTTGGCTCAGGTCATGATCTTGCAGTCCTTGAGTTGAAGCCCCACATCAGGTTCCGCACTAACAATGTGGAGTCTGCTTAGGATTTTCTCTTTCTCTCCCTCTTTTTCCGCCCCTCCTTTACTTGGGCTCTTTCTATCACTTTCTCTTAAAATAAATAAACTTAAAAAAAAAAAGATGAATGGTAACAGGCATGTGGAAAAATTTGAACCCTCACACGTTGCTGGTGGGAATGTAAAATGGTCTGGCTGCTATAGAGAACTTAGCAACTTCTCAAAAAAGTAAAATAGATTTGCCACATAATCCAGCAATTCCATTCCTAAGTACATACCTGAGAGAACTAAAAATATAGGTCCATGCAAAAATCCATACACAAATGCTCATTGTAGGACCACTCATAATAGCCAAAAAGTAAAGACAACCTGGATGTTCATCAACTGATGAATGGATAAACAATAGTGGTATATCTATACAACAGAATATTATTTGGCCATAAAAAGGTTTAAAGTTCCGGTTTTATGATTCCATTCACATGCAATGTCCAGATAGGCAAACTGATAGAGACAAATAGTAGAGGAGAGGCTTCCAGGGACTAGAGGGATGAGGGAGTAGGCATGACTGTTAATGGGAATGAGATTTCTTTTCAGAGCCATGAAAACATTCTGGAATCTGATAGTAGTGACTGATACACAACTCTGGGTATACTAAGAACTATGGCATGTGTATTTTCTGGCATATGAATTAGATCTCAATCAAGGTGTTCTTAAGGGGGCGGGGGAAGGGTTTGTGAGCAAACAGACTTCTGTGTGGAGCAACAGCTTCCCCAAAGACAGCAGCAGTTCAGAGGCACTTTGCTGGGCTCCTAAGAGTGGGGCACAGCTCAAGGATTAAAACCAGGCTTTGCGTCCTGATGGCTGTGGGCTTGAACACCGCTTCTACTTCTTATGAGTTGCAGAGTGTTGGGAAATTGACTCAAACTCTCTGAGCCTCTTGTCTGTAACCTGAGAATAATTTCTACTTCGTAGGGTTCTTATGAGGAGTACATGCTTAGTAGCTCGGAGTATTCAATAAATGACAGCTATTGTTAACATTATTTTCTCTGGGACAGAGAGGAAAGAGGTCCCTGGAAGGAAACTTTGACTTTGGATGAAAGGCAGAGAGAAAAGACCCATCGGAAATAAGGAGACAAATCAATTTTGGGTGATGGCTTGGGCTGGAGGGATATGGAGGACCCTCTCCAGGAATGGGGGGCCGGGGGGTGATACTCAGCCTCCTGGTACTATTGCCAAGTGGGTTAGAACTAGGAAGCAGATAGGGTATTTTGTCACATTGTGGTGCCACAACTTTTCTCCCTTACTCTTGGGAAGGGGCTGGGAGCTGCTCTGTAGTATTGGACTTGATATTAAGTGCAAGCCCCCAAATCAGCCCAAGCTCCCCTTGACTGGGGCGCTGACTCTGCATGCAAATGAGCAGCAACAGCCAGGCCCATCAGGACTATACCTCTGTGGGGCCAAATGGTTTCTTCTCATCGATATTTGATCTTTGTGGAGCAACAGACGATTTTTATTTTGTTCTTTGGTCTTCCATATTTCACATTTTCTTTTTGTTTTTTTAAATTTTTTAATGTTTTATCTATTTTTGAGAGAGAGAGAGAGAGAGACAGCATAAGCAAGGGAAGGTCAGAGATAGAGGGAGACACAGAATCCGGAGACAGGCTCTGAGCTAGCTGTCAGCATCGAGCCTGATGCAGGGCTTGAACCTAAGAACCGTGAGATCATGACCTGAACTGAAGCTGGACACTCAACTGGCTGACCCACCCAGGCGCCCCTCACATTTCACATTTTCTATAGGGGTAAGGTTATCTTACCAGAGTGCTATTAGGAAACCCATAATAAGCATGACTCAGGGCAGCATTGCCTTTGGTCCGTGCTTTTCTTCCCCGTGTCTTGCCTGGCTCCATGGAGATAAGAGTTTGTGAGCTATATCAGTCAGGGTTTGGTTGGGGGACAGAGAAGCTATGCCAGGTGATTGTAGCAGTAAAGGAATTAGAGGCTTTTAAAGTCATCAGAAAAGGGTGGAGGAGTGGGTTCTGAGTTGTAGCCCCCAAGAATGATCTGGAACACCACCATGATTCCTGTGACCTGGACATCAAGGGCCACCTTTGCTCCATGAATGGGTGCCCACAATGCCGGAATGCTGGAGAACACAGTTTCTCTTGACCTTGCTTGTCCTCACACCCCATCTCACCTGCTCCTCCCAAATCTTGGGCCACAGCACTAATTGTCAGAGCCTCATTCACATTTGAAGCTCTAGCAGCAAAGGAGGTGGGAAGTGTACTTTGGAAGGGACAGATATAAATGGGGTCAATTCATCAAGACCAGACTCCTTAGAACCCTCTTACACTGTTGGGGGGGAATGCTGACTAGTGCAGCTGCTCTGGAAAACAGCATGGAGTTTCCTCAAAACATTAAAAATAAAACTACCCTGCAGTCCAGTAATTGTATTTACCCAAAACATTAAAAATAAAACTACCCTGCAGTCCAGTAAATGTATTTACCCAAAGGATACAAAAATACAGATTCCAAAGGGTACATGCACCCCAATGTCTATAGCAGCATATTAACAATAGCCAAACTATGGAGAGAGCCTGAATGCCCATGGACTGATGAATGGATAAAGAAGATGTGGTATATATACAATGGAATATTACTCAGCAATCAAAAAAATGAAATCTTGTCATTTGCAAAAACATGGACAGAGCTAGAGTGTATTATGGGAAGCAAAATAAATCAGTCAGAGGAAGACAAATACCATATGATTTCACTCATTTTTGGAATTTAAGAAACAAAACAGATGGACATGGGAGAAGGAAGTAAAGAGAGAGCGGGAAGCAAACCATGAGAGACTTTTAATTATAGAGAACAAATGGAGGGTTGATGGAGGGAGCTGGGTGGGGGAGGGACTAGATGGGTGATGGGCATTGAGGAGGGCACTTGTAGGGTGAGCACCGGGTGTTGTATGTAAGTGATGAATCACTAAATTCTACACCTGAAACCAATTTTGCCATATATGTTAACTAACTAGAATTTAAATAAAAACTTGAAAACAAGACGAGCCTCCTAATATCAAGATTTTGACATCTCATTTGGCTCAAAACTCACTTGAACTAAACAACTGATGATCTCTCTCTCTTTTTCTTGTGTAAAATTTATGTTTGCCGTGTGAAATGCCTTCTTCCTGTGTGTGGAGTCTATAAATTTGCCTCTGAAGCCCGGTGATCACAGGCCCTTGAAACCAGGAGAAGTGTTTCCTTTGATGAGTCCTCGGATGTGACTTCAAGTGCTCTGTGTTCAGCTGTCGCTGAAATGAATAGTCTCTTTTCCTACAGGAAGTGCGAAACTCCCGTGTGTTACAGGGAGTAAGAATTTCCACGTATTCTCTTGAGAATAATGAGCACTTCCTTGAGGAAACAATATAACTTAATACGTTGAATTTTTTTTCACTTAAGAACCAATCACTCAAGAACACAGTCAGCAGTAAGAAGCATTTGAGAAGATGCTTTGCTTCATGAATAGTTAAAAGCAAATCAGACACAAGAGTGGCTCATCAGATCAACAACAATGAACAGGTTTAGTCGTGTCTACTCGTGTCCAGTATTTTTGCCATATGCATCTTTGCTGCAAGAGTTTTTGCCACAAACGTTTTTGTCACATAACTAATTGGCCAGAAGGCGATTTTGCCATAGAAGGTAAAGTAATAACAGGTTGGCATTTGGTTTCATTTCTCCATGGACACATTTCCCATTTACAAGTTATATAAAAGTTTGCTAGCCCTCATAATGATCAGCATTGAGCAGAGATGGGGGTCTTAAGATAGCAGGTGTTAACAACTATGTGTATCTATTTGATGAAAAGTTCGGGTGAGAAAGCTTACTGGCAAGTGTGAAATAGCATGGAAAGCACTGCAAACTACACCACCTCCGAAAATGATAACGTATCAGTTACGGTGATCGCAACGCTCGGTGGTAAATGCTTTACAGCATTGGCATTTCTTCCACATTTCTGTCAACAAGACGCGCACCAACATGCCAAGAACAAAGAACAGTGTGGAAGGCTTTCATGACACAACACAGAGCTCGGTTACAGATATTCATCTTAGTGTTTGGAAATGGATACCTCTCTTAATGAAAATAAATTTTAGTGCAAAAGAAACACTGTGATGCAGAATGAGGAGACGAATCAACAAGCCAAAAAAAAGGCATACAGTTGTTCCCCCCTTATCTGGAGTTTCACTTTCCACAGCTTTGGTTAGCCCCGGTTTCATTTACCCTGGTCGACACTGACAGAAACAGACGACTAGACAACTCTCCTTCCTGTGTCGCCGGAAAGTCAGGAGTAGCCTAATGCCGTGTCACAGCGCCTGCGTCATTACCCTCACTTGATCTCCTCACGTAGGCATTTTACTGTCTCACATCATCCCAAGAGCAAAGGTGAGCAAGATACTTTGAAAGAGAGAGACCCCATTTACATAACTTTCATTACAATATACTGTTGTGATTGTTTTATTATTAGGTATTGTTGTTAATCTCTTACTGTGCCTAATTTATAAGTGAAACTTTGTCCTAGGTATGTACGGATAGGAAAAAACCTCATATATATATAGGGGTCGGTACTCTCCTAGGTTTCAGGCATCCCCTGGGGGTCTTGGAACGTACTCCCCGTGGATAAGTGGGGGGAACCACTGTATTACAATGGATGAGAGATTCTGACGGGAGGCACGTGCTTAGTTACCATCCACAAAATAAAATCTATTCTTTGTGTAGTGTTGCTGTGAATCTACATTCTGTATCTTGAATGTATTCAAATATTTTGTACTTCTCCATACTTTTAATTCCATTTTTCATTTTCAAGTTTCATTATTATGCTTTAAAAAGTGTTTTTTAACATTTGTTTATTTTTGAGAGACAGAGAGAAACAGTGTGATCAGGTGAGGGGCAGAGAGAGAACGAGACACAGAATCTGAAGAAGGCTCCAGGCTCTAAGCTGTCAGCATAGAGCCCAATGCAGGGCTCGAACCCACAAACCATTAGATCATGACCTGAGCCGAAGCTGGATGCTCAACCGACTGAGCCACCCAGGCGCCCCTCATTATTATGTTTTTTAATGAATGTTCCTTCTTTATTTTTCCTCATCTTATTTTTTATGGCAAATTGCCTTATGGTGATTTTATTAAATTTTTTTATATTTATTATGTCTTTTTAAATGCCTCTTTCATTTTCATTATTTTATCTTTTATGGCAACATTGCCTTCAGCCAATTAGTTATGCAGTGAAATGCTTGCAGTAGAGATATCTGTGGCAAAGATATTTATGGTGAAGCTACCTTGACCTGTGTCCATGGAGGGTGTGGGTGCAGCGAGCCGGCCACTCTCACGACCACGGCTGGAGGACTAAAGAGGTGAAAATTTTTGGAAGGACGTTCGGCAGGGCCTGCTGAAAAACTGAATGTCCCCCTTGTGACCGAGCCACTCTGTTTCTGAGAAAACACCTTTCAGAACTATCCTCACACACAAAAATATCCTTATAGAAGTAATCTCTGAAGCCCGGGGTTACAATTACAAAAAACTTGGGAAAAGCCCAAATGGCCAGCAGTAGGGTTTGGATAAATAAATGCAGGGGATACTATCTTGTTCTGCAAGAGCCTGGATACAAATTATATCAAGGAATCAGACTGGAAAGCACGGGATGTTCTGCAGACTCCGTGTCCTCCAAGAAGTCATGAGGATCTTCCTCACCTCTCAGTGCTCCCAGGAAGAAAGGAAAAGTTGAACTTGGATGTCTTAATGGTCAAATATCTTAGGTTTAAAAGAGGGAAGGGTGGGGCGCCTGGGTGGCTCTGTCCGTTAAGCGGCCGTCTTTGGCTCAGGTCATGATCTCACCGTTTGTGGGTTGGACCCCCGTGTCGGGTTCTGTGCTGACAGCTCAGAGCCAGGAACCTGTTTGAGATTCTGTGTCTCCCTTTCTCTCTGACCCTCCCATGCTCACAGTCTCTCTCTCAAAAATAAATAAATAAGTAAGTAAGTAAATAAATAAATAAATAAAGAGGGAAGGGTGTTTGTTACTTTGGAGAGGGAGGCTGCCAGACAGCTGATTCTGATCCATCCCTCCTCCTCTCCCCACACCCCTGCCTGTCTAGGTGGGCATGGAGGTGGAGCCTGTAAATTTCACTCCAGCTCTTGAAAGGAGAAAGCACATTAGCAGAAGGCTGAGAAGCCAGTGGGGGTAAAATGCAATATTCTTCTAAATATTCCAAAATGCATGGGAAATACAGGGACACTGCTGAACTCCTGTCCTGGGTATTGACTGTCTTTTGGAGGTCTGAACCCTTTCACTCACTCGCTTAGAAAAGAGAGAAATTCTTTGGAGCTTGGAAGACAGAAGGGATCTTCCCAGCTCTTCGGACCCAAACTCCTTTAAGAAACAATTTATTGTGGAATCACCACCACCAGAGGAACATAAACAAGAAAGGTGCTGAGTGACTCAGTCAGGTGAGGTTTGGATTCCATTTTGGCTCAGGTCAATGATCCCTGAGTCGTGGGATTGAGCCCTGAGTCGGGCTCTGTGCTGAGCATGGAGCCTGCTTAGGTCTCTCTCTCTCTCTGCATCTCCCCCACTTGTGTGCATGCTCACGTGCTCTGCTCTCTCAAAATAAAATACAATAAAATACAATAAAATAAAATAATAAAAGAAAGGCGAGTTGTGGAACAGTGCATGCTGGATGTTCCTATCTGTGAATGTAATACTGCCATTATGTGATATTATGGTATTTTCTATTAAAAAGAGACCCCAGGAGGGCTTATTCAAAACACTGGCTATCTCTAAGGCGTGGAGGGTGTTATGTGGCCTGTGGCCTCCAGTATTTTAAGTCACACACCCATATTTTTTTCTCGCAGGAAGCTGCTTTGCTCCCAGCAAAGTTGGCTCACGGACTTGCCTGCGCGTCAGTCCACTCTTGTTTTGATAAGACTTTCAAAGTCTGTCCTAGACTATTTTTCCAGGACTGTCACCTGCCAGCACAAAAGCCCGCCTTTTCCCTGAAACGCTTGGACTGAGTACCCAAGATCCTAATAGCTGATCAAATTCCCCAGGGAATTCCAAAGCACTCTGAAAGGGCTGGCCCTCAAGGGCCACCTGTGGACATCTGCAGGTGAGAGCCTGGTCGTGCTTTGGACTTAGTGGGAAGGTCAGAGCTGACTAAGGACCTTGTCACTAAGGGCAGACAGAGCTGTGAGTAATGTCTTGCCTCGGCTTTGGTTTCTTTGATACTGGCTTTACGGTTTTTAATTTTTAAAAAATTTTTTAAAATGTTTTATTTATTTTTGATACAGAGAGAGAGCATGAGAGGGGCAGGAGCAGAGAGAGAGAAGGAGAGAACTGGAAGCAGGCTCCAGGCTCTGAGCTAGCTGTCAGTACAGAGCCTGATGCGGTGCTCAAACCCACGAACATGAGATCTGACCTGAGCCGAAGTCGGAGGCTTAACCGACTGAGCCACCCAGGCGCCCTTACGGTTTTTTATTTCAACATTAATTATTTTCCCTTGTAGTTCATTGGATTTGCTTATTTTTAGGGCCACAAAGGGAAAACACTTTGAAGGTGGCAGGATGGCGCTGTCATCTGTCTGGGGTGCACCCTTCCGCAGGCTCCTCAGGGTGCTGACTCAGGGCGCTTCTGAGTGCTCCTTGTAGCAGGAAGGGGGATATTCCTGGGGGTTCCTGACTCAGAGGAGATGGGCAGATCAACCATGAGCCTGGGTGAGAGTTCCGGCGGGGGGTCCAGAACCTGGAGACCCAGACTGCTGAACAGCTGGGTGTGACAGTGTATCTGTTTCGTGCAGCTGCTGTGACAAAACTGCCACAGACTTGGAGGTTTCACCCTGCAGAAATTCATTCTTTCGTAAGAGGCCAGAGGTCCAAAATCAAGGTTTCAGCAGGTGGGTTCCCCCTGGAGGGACAATCTGTTCCACGCCTTTCTCCTGGATTCTGGTGGTTGCCAGCAAGCCCTGGCATTCCTTGGTTTGTAGATGTCCATGTACCTCCATGAGTCTCAAATCTCTCTGCCTTTCTAGGGGGGCCTGGTGGCTCAGTCAGTTAAGCTTCTGACTTCAACTCAGGTCATGATCTCTCAGTCTGCGAGTTTAAGCCCCACCTCAGGCTCTGTGCTGTCAGCTCAGAGCCTGGAGCTGCCTCAGATTCTTTGTCTCCCTCTCTCTCTCTGTCCCTCCCCCACTCATGCTCTCTCTCTCTCTCTCAAAAATGAATAATAAGAAAAAGTTTTAAAAAAATCTCTGTCTTCCTAAAGACATCTGCCATTGGATTCAGAGCCCACTCTAAATCCAGGATGATCTCATCTTTGAGGTCCTTAACTTAATTACATCTGTAAAGACTTTCCAAATAAGGTCACATTCCCATGTTTCAAGGGTTAGGACTTGGTCATATCCTCTTGAGAGGTGGTCATTATTAAATCCATTACAGAAGGGGCCCAGCGAGAGCAAGAACGAGAGAGAGAGAGAGAGAGAGACAGAGAGACAGAGAGACAGAGAGACAGAGAGAGACAGAGAGAGAGAGGTTGTTTCTGCTCTCATTGTCCTTTTGGCTACTGGAATTGGTCATGGCATGTTGCAAATCTCTGTAATAATTTGCATGATCTCATATTGCAAAAGAAGCTGCCAACTCCTGGAGCTTAAGTTGTAGCCTTTCAGCCAGTGCAGATCTGGCTGGAAGATGGGCATAATGGGGCCCTTTTGCAGAAGACACCAGGGTGCTTAAGAGAAGGAGAAGTAGACAGGCACTTTGGGGCAGGGGGTCAGCTCCTGAGGAGCAAGGGTCTTCTTAGAACTCCTCCTCCCCTCTGCTTATGGCCTCAGGCTGGTGGGCAAAGTCCACCAATGCTCTCAGATGGGAAAGCTTGCTTTGGGTTTGCTCAGTTTCTGGAGAGCTTGAGACCCACCATGTGACATCCGCTTTGGGAGCAGGATCATGACAGTGAAGGTCTGGCCTGCAGGTTGAGTTTCTCTATGAATCTGAGAGACCCAGGGTGGCGTGTCTCAGAGGCCCTGTGTGGACAGGAAGGAGGTTTCCACAGGGCTCAACCACTCGGAAGCTGTCACTGACTGAGAAACTCCAGGAATGCTCCCCTTATGCCTTCTTTACCAAAGTGGGGAGCCGTTTCTATAGTTTGCCTGGTGGGGGACCAAGGCAGGAAAATACGGTTAACTAATTTGTTGGTTAAGCGTCCCACTTTGGTTCAGGTCATGATCTCAGAGTTCATGAGTTTGAGCCCCACATCAAGCTCTGTGCTGACAGCTCAGAGCCTGGAGCCTGCTTTGGATTTTGTGTCTCCCTCTCTCTTTCTTGCCCCTCATCTGCTCACACTTTGTCTCTGTCTTAAAAAAAATTTTTTTTAATGAAGCATATAAATAATACATATGTACTATAGAAAATGTGGAACATTTGGCAAAAGAAAAAATAATCACCTACAATTCCATTCCAAATGAAAGTCATTTAAAATATTTAAGTGATTTTGTTTCCATTAAAAAGCACATGTGTATGTTTTAATATCATTTAGATTATTCTGCATGTGCAATTTTATATCCTGAGTTTTCTACTTAATGCATCATAACATGTATAAATGGAAATAAACAGTGTATACAGAGTGTAGCTCTACATTAACCATGAAGTTGAACATGTATTATGTGTTCACTGATTACTTTCAAATATGTATTTATTGCTGCATCCTTTATAAAATAAGGGAAGTAATCCTTTGTATTATTTGTTGCAAATAACTCTTCCTAGTTTGGCTAATTGCCTTTTTAAGCTCTGATAGTGTTATTTGCAGAAGTTTATCATTTTGACTAAGTCAAATCTATCATTCTGTTAGACTCTTCTCATTATGTTTTTTTTGTTTTTGTTTGTTTGTTTTGGTTTTTTAAATTTTTTAAAATGTTTTATTTATTTTTTGATACAGAGAGAGACAGAGCATGAGAGGGGGAGGGGCAGAGAGAGAGAAGGAGACACAGACATGGAAGCAGGCTCCAGGCTCTGAGCTAGCTGTCAGCACAGAGCCTGATGCGGGGCTCGAACCCACGAACGTGAGATCTGTCCTGAGCCGAAGTCGGAGGCTTAACCGACTGAGCCACCCAGGGGCCCCTGTTTTGTTTTTAAGTAAGCTCTAGGCCTAACGTGAGGCTTGAACTCATGACCGTGCGATCGAGAGTCACATGCTCAACCGACTGAGCCACCCAGGTGCCCCATCTGCAAATTATTTTATCCTACTGAATAAACTATGGATCAAAATGGGTCCTCCCCCTCTTCCAGCTAATTTCTCCACCATTTGCTCTATGATACACTTCTTGTTGGTTTGTGAGCTTGCTTTCTCATGCATGAAATTCATACATTGTTTGGAATGGTCTCAGAGCTCTCTACTTTTTTTTTTTTTTTTGCTTGATTTGTCCATTAAGTCTTGTTGACTCAGGCTAATGTTATTTCTTTAGCTTCATAATACATTTAATATCTGGCAGAGAAAATGTCTCTTCTTTATCTCAGTTATTTCTATCTTCCAAAAATTTTACGGTAAACTTACCTGTTAGTTTTCTAGTGAAACACAGACAGGGAAAAATTGCCAGTTTCTAAATTCCAATTCTGTCAAATTCTTTTGAATTTTAACTGAAACTATGATAAACTATGAATTAACTGGCAGAGAATTGGAGATTTTATTTCATAAGCTTTTCTTTCAAGAATATGGACATTTCTGTGTTTTCTCACATCTCTTATACTGCTTATAGGTCTTGTACCTTCTTCTGCCATCACACCTTCTAGCTGGTTAAATAGAAGTTAAGGGGCACCTGGGTGGCTCAGTCGGTTAAGTGTCTGACTTCAGCTCAGGTCATGATCTCACGGTTCATGGGTTCGAACCCTGTGTCTGGCTCTGTGCTGACAGCTAACTCAGAGCCTGCAGCCTGTCTTCAGAGTCTGTGTCTCCCTCTCTCTGACCCTTCCTGCTCATGCTGTCTCTCTCTCTCAAAAATAAAACATTAAAAATTTTTTTAAAAAGGAAATTAAATAGTAAATAGAAAATATTGTAGATAATGTTAAATAGAAAAACTTGACTTTTGTGTGTGTGTATTTATTTTGCACACAGGCTCTTTTGTGTTATTAATTCTAAACTGATTCCAGTTTTTGGCTGTATAATTATATTTCTACCAGTGATAATAATATTGCCTCTCTGTAGCTATATTGTGAAAGGATTTCAAGCTAAAATAAAACCAAAGGATATGAAATGGAGAATCTCACACATGCACCCTCAGAAAGACAGAAATTAAGAACGATTAAGTCTCAGACTTACGGAAGACCAAGACTTATCTCCTAATCAGTAAACCTCTGCCAAGAATCTCTCCCTATCCTCAAGCCAATGAACCCACTCCTTGGACTCTGGCTGCACTTTCCCTCTGTACTCCTTGACTGGAAATACAGCCCACCCCAAACCCTCAGCGGACCCCCCACAGTTTGCTGAAGCATGTTTTTCCTGAATTGCAATTCCTCTGCTGTTCCAAAATAAACTCAAGTTTCTGATAATTAAAGCCTGCCTCAGTTGACCTCCTTACTTAGGCTGACATTCAATGGTGTCAGAAGTGAGATTGGAAAGCCATGACCCTCCAGCTCTGGGGAAGAGGAGCCTGGGAATCAAGCATGTCGCCTGCATGGAGCCCCTTGAGCTCAACGCTTTCGTGAGGGGCCTTCTGCTTCTGGTTTTGTGAGTCTCCTCTCTGATTTCAAGCTCCCTCCTTTTGGTTGAGCTCTCTGAATTTTTTTTTTTTTTTTTTGGATTTGGATAAGGACAGATTGTCCTTCTGTGAGTACTCTTTTGGTTTCTGAATTTAGAATGCACTTGGTTTCTGAATTTAGAATGTGCTTGGTTTATGAATTAGAATGTGCCTGGTTTAGATTTAAACTTGTGAGCTTTCCTGAGAGCAAGATTAAATGAGACTCGGTGGGTGTGGTTTCAGCACCTAGACGCCGCTAGAGCACTTGCCCCCTTCCTGTGAGAGCCATTTCCAAAGCGCAAGGCTGCTGGGTAAAGATAAGGGGGCCACGGATGAGCAAGTTTCATGGTGGGGCGCTTGCCACCAGCAAGAAAATTCTGTACAACGAGGGACAACTGGTCACAGGTCAGATACCGGAGGCAGAGGCCGTCTTCTGGGAAAAAGGCGTATCCTGTGAAAGGCACACTGTCAGACACTGAAGTCTCTCAACCCCAACCTTGTCCCCTAGGCTATCTAAGATTTTTTTTAGTTTGCTCTCAGGAAAACTCCAGAAATGGGATCCCGACATCTAAATGCTTGAAGCATGGCTTGACAGGCGCCTCCTTAGCAACTATGGCTGGTTTTATGTTAAAACAATTATGGTCTCTCCTCGAGTGCATGGGCTGATCTCACAGAAGACAACTTGGAACAATGGGCCTTATGAGGAATGTTCCAGTTAAACAGGGTCATTCATTTAAAAAGTGCACTCGAGGGGCGCCTGGGTGGACGGATCCGTCAGTTGAGCATCTGACTCTTGATTTTGGCTCAGGTCATGATCTCAGGTGGGATCAAGCCCCGGGTCAGCTCTGAACTACTGAGTGTGGAGCCTACTTTAAGATTCTCTCTCTTGGGGCCCCTGGGTGGCTCAGTCAGTTAAGCATCTGACATCAGTTCAGGTCATGATCTCGTAGCTCGTGGGTTCAAGCCCCGCATTGGGCTCTGTGCTGACAGCTCAGAGCCAGGAGCCTGCTTCAGATTCTGTGCCTCCCTCTTTTCTGCCCCTCCCCTGCTCATGCTCTGTTTCTCTCTTCTTCAAAAAGAAATAAACATTAAAAAATTTTAAAAAATTCTCTCTCTTTCCCTCTGCCTTTTCTCCTGCTCACGTGTTCTCTCTTCTCTAAAAAAAAAAAAAAAAAAGCATTAGAAAGCAAGGGTTCCCAAATCAAACAAATAGAATGGGACATGGGACACCTATTTTAACTGGCATGCAGAAGCCCTGAAAGGGCTTCAAATTTCCAAAATAGCTTTATTGAAATATTCATCACAAAAGGCTAAAGAAAAATTAAAGGTTGAGGTGCCTAACAGAAAAAGCCATGAGACTGATGTCCCTCTGCCACTCCTTCCTCTCTTTCTTCGCTTGAGTCGTCATCCCACCAGTCCTCTGTCTGAGTGGTCTCTCCACTCTGAGGAGACTACATGACTGTAAACCAAAGTCGGCTGTTGGTGGCCCTATGGGTGCCCCTGTGTCTACCCTTGAAGGAGAGCCCTTCCGTGGGCCCCTCCCAGGGCTGACGGGATCTGAGGGATTTTTTTGGTAACCTGCTACCAGTGATTTCCTTAAACAGCAAGAGAAAATTAAATTTTAAAATTTTTAATTAAATTAAAATTAAATTTTAAAATTAAAGTGAATGGAGAGGCACCGGGGTAGCTCAGCTGGCTAAGTGTCTGACTTCAGCTTAGGTCATATTCTCATGGTTCATGGGTTTGAGTCCTGCTTCCGCCGACCCTCTGCTGTCAGCGTGGAGCCTGCTTGGGATTCTCTGTCTCCCTCTCCCTCCCTGCCCCTCCCCCACTTGCTCTTTCTCTCCTAAAATAAATGAATAAACTTTAAAAAATTAAGGCTTTCGAAAATCTTGCCAATTTCTGGTTAGATACCAGAACCACTCTCTATAGTTAATATTTATTTTATTTTTTAAAATTTTCTGGGTTTTTTAAATTTTTTATTATTTTGTTTAATTTTTGACAGAGTGCAAGAAGAGGGAGGGGTAGAGAGGATCTGAAGCAGGCTCTGCACTGACAGCAGTGGGCCTGGTGTGGGGCTTGTACTCATAAACTGTGAGATCATGACCTGAGCGGAAGTCAGCCGCTCAATGGACTGAGCCCCCCAGGAGCCCCACACACTCTCTGTACTTGAAACCCTACTCGCTTTAGATCCTGTAGATGAGATCGTAGACAAGCTGGCCACAGCCAGCAAAGAATGAGAATTCTCACGAGGGTCAACTTTCCCAAATCTCTCTCCTGCTCAGTTAAGAGAGGAAGGTAAAATTTCATGTTGTCTCTTTCCAAATCCAAATCCATCTGTTACTCATCCTTTTCCTTCCCAGGTACCTGTTACTTTCTTGTCTTGTTTTGTGTCCTAAGAACTTGTGTTGGAGGTCCTCATATATGGCTGGACAGAAATGCGGGTTGCAGCCCATTTGCAGAGAGGGTCTATTGCCAGCCCCCCGGATCTTTGGCAAGTATCATCTTTCACAGCCTTTGGGGGGAATGCCTCTTGGGTCCCTGGTGTTGTTAAATACTGCCAGGAATATTTACTGTGCATCCTGGCTGAAACCTGCCAAGATATTTGAAAGGACTTTTTAAAGTAGCTCTATGGTCAGAAGTTGGCTAAATTGGAAGCTGATACAATTCGTATCTATGCATATGTGCGTATGTGTGTCTATATCTGTGTGTCTATCCATCTACCTACCCAGTTACCTTTTACGTATAACTTTTATTTCCATCTTGGGTCTTGATGTGTTGGTCAGAAATTCCCGGAACAATGTTCAGCACTTATGAGATAATTGGCTCTACCTTTTCTTCCTGGTTTCAACTGGAAATACCTCTGATATTTCACTGCTGTGTGATGTTTACAGGTTGAAGAGGTTTATGTCCTTCTTATTGATTTTTGTTTTGCTTGTTTTGTTTTTTTCCCCAGCCCTCAGGAACAGTTCATGGTACATCTTTTGGGTTATGTATGGTTTTTAAAACATTTTTTTAAATGTTTATTTTTCAGAGAGAGAGAGAAAGACAGCATGTGAGTAGGGGAGGGGCAGAGAGAGAAGGAGACACAGAATCAGAAGTAGGCTCTAGGCTCTGAGATGTCAGCACAGAGACCAACATGGGGCTTGAACCCACAAACCATGAGATCATGACCTGAGCTGAAGTCGGATGCTCAACCGACTGAACCACCTAAGCATCCCCTGTATTATGTGTGTTTCTACAAGGTGTGTCTTCCTCTCCCAAACTAGCCCTGCTTGTATGTTGAATGTGTATCTTTTCCCATGTATTCTTACAAACCCAGCATTGTTGCTTAGCCTGTTTATCTTCTTGATTTACATAGTGTTATTTGGTACATTTCATTCTGTTTCTCACTTTTTTCTGCCAAACACTACATTTTTAGGGTACTTCCATATTGCTCTGTGTTCATCCAATCAGATGCCTCTAATGTGGAAATAGTTCTTTTGGGTGGAGAAGAATTTTATCCTCCCCGGATCTTTTAACTCTGTTACCACAAATAGTGCTGCGGCAACTCTTAAAGAGCCATGTGAACATGTCTAGGAGTAGAATTGCTACCTCCTGGCACCACGGATACCAGTCCACATGGCCCGTGTCCCCAGCAGAGCATGGAAATTCCTGTTTCTTCATAGTTTCACTACCATTCAGCACTTTAGAGTCCTGTAACATGTGAAATCCAGTTTAAAAAACCACTTTTTTAAAAAGTTTATTTATTTTGAGAAAGAGAGAGAAAGAGACAGAGAGTATGAGGGATGCAGAGAATGAGGGAGAGAGAGAATCCCAAGAATCCCCGTGCACAGTGCAGAGCCTGATGCAGGACTTTATCCCACCAACTGTGAGATCATGACCTGGGCATAGACCAAGATTTGGGCGCTCAACCTACTGAGCCACCTGGGCGCCCCAAACCACTGTTTTTTTCAGTGGTTACTTTCTTTGATCTAAGTCGTATTTTGGATATTATTTAAGATAAATAATTTTATCATGAAAAAGAAATATCCTCTTAGTTAAAAAAAAATTCCCATCAGGGGGTGCCTGGGTGGTTCAGTCAGTTAAACATCAGACTCTTGGGGCTCCTGGGTGGCTCAGTCAGTTGAGTGTCCAACTTCGGCTCAGGTCATGATCAGGCAGGAAGGTTTGTGGGTTTGAGCCCGAGTCGGGTTCTATGCTGATGGCTCAGATCCCGGAGCCTGCTTCGGATTCTGTGTCTCCCTCTCTCTCTGCCCCTCCCCATTCATTAAAAAAAACCCATCAGACTCTTGATTTCAGCTCATGGTCTCACATTCATGAGTTCAAACCCTGTGTTGGGCTCTGTGCTGATGGTGCAGTCCCTGCTTGGGATTCTCTTGCTCTCTCCCTATCTCTCTGCCCTTTGCAGATACTTTCTCTTTCTCTCAAAATAAATAAATAAGATTTTTTTAAAAAAATCTATCTTTTGAAAAAAAAATCCTCACTGGGATTGCGTGTAGAAATTGTCAGACAATTTTGTTCAAGTCCGTTGGCGTGGTTCCCTGACAGTGACAGTTTCTTTATCTTAATTTGTCTTTGATTTCTTTAAAAAAAATTTTTTTTAACATTTATTTATTTTTGAAAGACAGAGAGAGACACAGTGTGAATAGGGGAGGAGCAGAGAAAGAGGGAGACACAGACTCCGAAGCAGGCTCCAGGCTCTGAGCTGTCAGCACAGAGCCCGATGCGGGCTCAAACCCGTGAACCAGGAGTTCATGACCTGAACTGAAGTCAGCTGCTCAACTGACTGAGCCATCCATGCGCCCCTGGCTTTGATTTCTTAAAATACAATCTAGTGGATGTTATGGCAAAGTCATATAATATACTTTTAAGTTTAATTTATTGCTTGATATTAAGAAATTTCTGGGGCACCTGGGTGGCTCAGTCGGTTAAGCCTCCGGCTTCGGCTCAGGTCAGATCTCACGTTCGTGGGTTCGAGCCCCGCATCAGGCTCTGTGCTGACAGCTAGCTCAGAGGCTGGAGCCTACTTCCGGTTCTGTGTCTCCTCTCTCTGCCCCTCCCCCTCTCATGCTCTGTTTCTCTCTGTATCAAAATAAATAAAACACTAAAAAAAAAAAAGAAATATTGTTATATTACTGCTCTAAGTGGTTCTGATGTATCCCCAAGAGTGATCTGGAAAACCCAAAGCATGTGGCCCAAGAGCCTTCAAGAATGAGAATGATTTTTACTTTTTTTTTAATATTAGAGAGAAGGCTGGAATGGGTGAGAGGGGCAGGGGTAGAGGACAAGAGGTAATCCCAATCAGGCACCACACTGTCAGCACAGAGCCCGACAGGGGCTCGATCCCATGACCCCAGGATCATGACCTGGGCCGAACTCGAGTCAGATGCTCAACCAACTGAGTCACCCAGGCCCTGAATTGTACATTTTTAGATGGTTGAAAGAAAGATTTTTTTTTAGAAGAATAATATTTCATGGCATGTAAAAATTATATGAAATTCAAATTCAGTGCCCTTAAATGCAGTTTTATTGGAACAGAGCCATGATCATTAGTTTATGTGTTATCTATGGCTTCTTTCTCACTCTCTCTGTTCGCGAGTTGAATAGTTGTAGCAGAGGTCGTGGGCCCCACACAGCTGAAAATATTCCCCATCTGTGCCTTTACATGAAAAGCTTTGCCAAACCCTGGTATAAATGTTTTAATCAACAGAAGTTTATGGAGAACCTACTAATTCTGAATGTGCTGTTCTGGTCCTCAGGGGTGATTACTGTCATCAACAGGGAGAAGTCACAACCCATGGTGACAACTCCTAGGATGAAATGGGGCGGGAGAGGGGCGTGCACCAGAGAAATATAGCAGGGGTTTCTGGGCCACATCGGGGAGATGAAAGAAAGCTCAAGGAGGTGGTCACATGTAAGAGTTAGAAGGACACCTACAGAGTTAGAATGAGCTGGCCATGTGAAGATGGGTGAGGGGAGGTTGGAGGTGGCAGGAAGAATATTCCGGGCAAAGAGAACGCAAGTCAGATGACCAGAGGGATCATAGCTTGTTGAGGGAACTGGGAGATGTTTGCATTGTCATTTGCATTGTGGGCTTATTTGTAGTGAAACCAACTTTAGTTTGCATGTGAATAAATAATTGCCTGCATAGGGCTCTTAGTGATACAAGCAAAGAAGTGGGGAGGTGAAATCATTGATTGATTGGTTCACCCACATCTAGTGAGGAAAGCAGATAGAAAAATAATTTCCGCAGGTATGAAGAGTGCCCATACCACCATGGTAGGAGGGACCCACATCATTTCCTATCCACTTCTCCTTGACCACCTAGTGATTTTCCCAGCCTCGCTTGCAGCTAAGGATGGACATACAACCAGCTTTAGTCAACAAGACATAGAAAGATCTGCTGAGAAATGTCTGGGGAAACTCTCTCTCTCTCTTTTTTTTTTAATTATACTTTATTGTCAAGTTGGTTTCCATAAAACATCCAGTGCTCTTCCCCACAAGTGCCCCCCCTCCATGACCATCACCCGCTTCCCCTTTCCCCTTCAGCCCTCAGCTTGTTTTCAATATTCAAGCGTCTCTCATAATTTGTCTCTTTCCCTCTCTCCCTTACTCTTTCCCCCCCTTTCCCCTCCC
>NC_043706.1:33843043-33855773 GCF_006229205.1 Suricata suricatta | reverse complement strand
TCTTGGGTAAATCCCTAGCAGTGCTATTGTGGGTCATAAGGGAGTTCTATGGATAGTTTTTTGAGGAACCTCCACACTGTTTTCCAGAGCGGCTGCACCAGTTTACAGTCCCACCAACAGTGTAGGAGGATGCCTGTCTCTCCACACCCTCACCAGCATCTATAGACTCTTGATTTGTTCATTTTAGCCACTCTGACTAGTGTGAGGTGGTATCTCAGTGTGGTTTTGATTTGTGTTTCCCTGATGATGAGTGATGTTGAGCATCGCTTCATGTGTCTGTTGGCCATCTGGATGTCCTCTTTGGAGAAGTGTCTATTCATGTCTTCTGCCCATTTCTTCACTGGATTATTTGTCTTTCAGGTGTGGAGTTTGGGTAAGTTCCTTGTAGATTTTGGATACCAGCCCTTTATCTGATATGTCATTTGAAACTATCTTTTCCCATTCTGTCGGTTGCCTATTAGTTTTCTTGATTGTTTCCTTTGCCGTGCAGAAGCTTTTTATCTTGATGAGGTCCCAGTAGTTCATTTTTGCTCTTGATTCCCTTGCCTTTGGGAATGTGTCAAGTAGAAATTGCTGATGTTGAGGCTGTTCCCTGCTTTCTCCTCTAGGGTTTTTATGGTTTCCTGTCTCATGTTCAGGTCCCTCATCCATTTTGAGTTTATTTTTGTGTAAGGTGTAGGAAAGTGGTCTAGTTTCATTCTTCTGCATGTTGCCGTCCAGTTTTCCCAGCACCACTTATGAAAGAGGCTGTCTTTTTTCCATCAGATACTCTTTCCTGCTTTGTCAAAGATTAATTGGCCATACATTTGTGGGCCCAGTTCTGGGTTCTCTATTCTATCCCATTGGTCCGTGTGTCTGTTTTTGTGCCAATACCATACTGTCTTGATGATTGGGGAAACTCTTAAGATTAAAGATGAAGCCACACAGGACACCATCATGTTTCCCCTGTTGTCTACCTTTGAATTCAAATGTGATGGCGGCACGATGGGATCTGTGGAAGCCATCTAGTGATCATGAGGTGACAGTCCTTGGTAGCGTCATCAAGCTGCTGCACCAACCTGGAAATACCTCCCTTCAGAGACTCCCAGTTGGTTAAGATTGTTACATGTCAGGGCGCCTGGGTGGCTCAGTCGGTTAAGCATCTGACTTCAGCTCAGATTATGATCTCCCCGCATGGGTTTACACCCCACATCGGACTCTGTGCTGACATCTCAGAGCCTGGAGCCTGCTTCAGATTCTGTGTCTCCCCCTCTCTCTGTCCCTCCCCTGCTTACACTTTATCTCTCTCTCTCAAAAATGAATAAATGTTAAAAAAAATTTCTTTTTTAAAGATTGTTACATGTCATCGCTTAAGCCTGTTGGTCCTTCCTGGGGGTGATTTCACCCTCCAAGGGACATTTGGCAATATCTGGAGACATTTTTGGTTTTCACTACTGGAAGGGGGGTTACTCCTGGCATCTAGTGGGTAGAAACCAGGACCTACAATACACAGGACAGCCCACACAACAAATAATTACCTGGCCCCAAATGTCAGGGGAGCCAAAGTGAGAGACCCTAATATAAGACATTGTTGACCAACGGTGTTCATTACTGATACAGAGAGTGTGAAAGGCTGGCGAGAGCCTTGGAGGGTGAGCAGAGCAACGTCCACCTTAGGGCATGGAAAGAGGAATAAGGGGGATTATTCCAGCTGGCCACTCTCCCACAGCACTGTTAGGCTTAATGCAAGTTCGGTGAGAGAGTTGTGGTCCCCAGCCCCTCAGCTGAGACCTCCTCGTGGACTCCTCTGCACCAAGTGGTGCCACTGCCTGAGAGCCTACTATGTGCCCCAGGCGAGGTGCTCATGGGAATGACCTTCTTGAACTTTCCCAGCAATTCTGCCAAGACAGTATCATGTATTCCCATTGTACAGCTATGAAAACTGAGGTTCAGAACAGTAGGGTGCCATGGTTGATGATATGTTCAGAGACCAACAGGTTCTCTTCTGCCATTTAGCCATGTCCCTTAAGCATTTCATCTTTTTGAGTGTCACTTTCTAGGTCTGGAAAATCACAATATCTACTTTATAAACATTATTATGGGGACAAAAGTAAATAACACAAGTAAAAGCTCTTAGTACAAGTCTTGACATATAGTAAACATTGCACAAATGGCTGTTGTTATTATTATTACTGGTATGCGCACCACGTGTGAGGCACTGACCTGCAGCTCTGCCCAAAGTCAAAGCCATGCCATCACGATGATCCCTTGAGGTGCCCACTGGCAGTGGGGGCCCAGAAACAACTGAGGTGGGGAGATTCTGGGAGCCACTGGAGGACAGGAAGAGTCACTGAGGCAGGGGAGAAGGGATGGGGATTGAGATTCACTGAGCACTTAAGGCACAAGATCTAAATTCAGTCATTTTGCGCAGAAACCAAGAGAAATTCTGAGGCCAGAGGACTTTGGTCCTTGGTCCCTGACCAGGCTTGGTAAAGTGTGAGGTCACAGTGTGCAGGTACCTCTCTCACTGAAGGCAAAGCAGACATCTTTCCAGAAGCTCTGTGAGTGGAAGGCCCAAACAGAGCTGGAGCTGGACTTTGAATTGGTGGATTCCAGGCAGGGGTGTGGCCCTGGGAAGGAGGGAGTCCTGGGAGGGAGGGTGTGTCCAAGCTCTTGCTCTTACCTCAGAGCCACTATTTCCATAATGCAAATCATCTGACTGGAAGGGCAGTTAGATTTCTGGGAATTGGGGTTCTAGCCTCAGACAGATTTGAGTGTCTCTCGTGAAAATTCTTCTTTAAATACGTCACCCAGAACTGCCCATGTCCCTTGGCTCCTGAAACTAGAGCACTCTCTTCTACCTGCCCCTTTTCAATCTGTGCCTTCATTTTCCCTGGAGACCAAGTTTATCTTTTGTGTCCCTGTGTTGCATACAAAGGCTACACAAGAGGGTAAATAGTCTTTCTGACAAAAGCAAATATATAAACTCTTAGGGGGAAACGTTTTCTCCATTTTGTGAATATGCCACTGTTTTTCCTTTTATTGTTACAGGGCCTTTGAGCACTTTCAAGTTTTTGAGTTTGGGGCGATTGCAGATAGTGCAGATATAAGCCCTCTGGTAAGTGTTGTTATGGGAGAGTCTGAGCACACATTTCTGTGGTGTTTACATCAAGAACGGACGTGCTCTGGTTTGAGGGTGGGTGTCGGTGCAGCTTTCGGAGACACTGTGCTCAATGTCCCACTGTCATCAGTTCCCTTGGTCTCCAGCAGCGCACGAGAGTTCTGCTTCCCCCACATCCTCTCCTCCACTTGGTATCGTCAGTCTGAGAAATTGACAACCGTGGCTCCTCCGCGCAGCAGCGCAGCGGGAACGCGAACTAGAGAGAAAAAAGCCAGACGTGAACAAACCCATGCGGTCTGGTTCCCAGGCCCCCAAACAGGCAAACGTAATGTGAACTGTGAGAAGCACACGCTGGGTGCTGTTTCCTGATCAGGGGTGCTGGTTCCACAGGTTTATTCTCTTTGTGAAAATTCTAGTGGTTATGACTTATGCACTTTTCTACATGTTATATTTATGTATATACTTGTAAAAGTTTATTTATTTGGAGAGAGAGCGAGCATGAGGAAGGGAGGGGCAGAGAGAGAGAGGGAGAGAGAATCCCAAGCAGGCTCTGTGCTGTGAGCGCAGAGCAGAGCATGATTCAGGGCTTGCACTCATGAACCTGAGATTATGACCTGCCCCAAAATCAAGAGTCGGTTGCTAAACCGATTGAGCCACCCAGGCACCCCCACTATATGTTATATTTGAATACAACTTTCAAAAAATATTCTTTCTCAATGTCCCCCTCTTCTTCTGTCCACTGACCTCACAGCACTGATTAGGAGCTGTCCCCGTCAGAGACCCCTCAGTGGCTGTGTGACCTGTACAGTGGCCCAGGGCTTGCACTCAGAAAGGCCTGCAGTCGTTTTCATGCTCTGCCATCTCTGGACATAATTAGCACTTTTTGAACAAGGGGCTCATCGTTTTCATTTGGCACCAAGCCTCACACATCACGTAGCCGGCCAGGGTCTCTCCACAGATCCTTGCTCAAGGCTTGGTCTTTGACAGGCAGCAGGGACAGGGCTGGGCTGCCGCCTCTGCCTAATTAGAGAAGGTGCCAAACGCCATACTGGCCCTGGGACAGCTCTCCCTTCTGTGATAACCTGGGATTGTATGTGCCTGTGGACGGACTTACTGGGTCATGGGGTAGGTTTGTCCACAACTCGCCCTTGACTCTGCCCCTGCTCTTACATCTGCTTCTTTTAAAAACTTGTGGCAAAATAGACATAACATAAAATGTACCATTTTTTAAATTTAAAAAAACTTAGTGTTTATTTTTGAGAGCGAGAGAGACAGAGCATGAGCAGGGGAGAGGCAGAGAGAGAGAGGGAGACACAGAATCGGAAGCAGGCCCCAGGGTCTGAGCTGTCAGCCCAGAGCCGGCTGTGGGGCTTGAACCTGTGAACTGTGAGACCATGAACTGAGCTGAAGTCAGATGCCCAACCAACTGAGCCACCCAGGCACCCTTAAAATTTACCATTTTAACCATTTTAAGTCTAGGCCCCCATGGCATTAAGTTCATTCACATTGTTGAACAACCAGTCCTCTGTCCATCTCTAGCTCTCTTTCATCTACCCAAACTGAGACTCTGTCCCCATGAAATAATCCCCCTCATTTCCTCTCACCTGCTTGTAGGCTTCTTCTGTATATCTCTCTTCCCAACTACACTGTGATGGCCATGAGGGCTGAGTGGGGCTTATTCACCTCTGAATAAGAAAGAACATGTGTGGTGCACACAGGGCCTGGAGGACACGGCTAAGAACACACAGTTTCATTAAATAAACAAAAAGAAAAAGTGTGTGTGTGTGTGGGGGGGGGTATATAATTTTAACCCTTGTTTGATGCCCGGGTCAGCTCTTGAGCTAATAAAGTCTCTAAATTCAGGGTTGAAACAGTGCCCAGCACACAGCTGGATCCAAAACCTGTTTGCTGGTAGGATGAATGAAACATTAGTAACTGTGCTACCGGTAATAAAATATTGGCCTTTTACTGAGCACTTACGAGGTGCTCTTAATACACAGAAAGGACGGAGGAAAGTGCCTGGCACTCTATTTTTTTCTTTTCCTTAGGAGCATCATCCCATTTGGCCTGACCATCACCCTCCAAGGTGACGAAGTTTTTGAAGGAGAAACTCAGAGACGTTGTGTCCCCCACCAGAGGTCACACAGCTGACACAGGTTCCAGGTGTGCGAGGCTCTGAAGTGCAGTGCTTTCCATATGTGCTTGGCAATGTCTACCCATGACAATGAACCAAAATTGGATTTCTGACTGTTTCTGCTTTTGTTTAAATAAAACTAGTTTTCCTTTCTTTGACTGTGAGCATGTATAAACTCTCTAAAGAAATTCAGGCATTATAGAACGTGAAAATGTGAATTTTTAAGACTTCTTAGGATGTTCTGGGAGCCTGGGCGGCTCAGTCGGTTAAGTGCCTGCCTCCCAATTTTGGCTCAGGTCATGATCTCATGGTGGTTTTTGAGATGGAGCCCCACGTCGGGCTCCTTGCTGACAGCTCCCAAGCTCGGAGCCTGCTTGGGATTCTTTGCCTCCCTTTCTTTCTCCCCCTCCCCCACTGGCATGCATGTTCTCTCAAAATAAATAAATAAACTTAAAAAAAAAAGACTTCTTAAGATGTTCTGTCAAGAACATCATGGTGACCTTATCCAGGGATAGTGGGACTTGGAAAACGTGCCCCTTATCAACTCCTCCTTCTGAGTTCTTCTTCCAGCTCAAGGGATACATGTATTACATTCAATGACCTTTCTTTTTAGAGCCTTTTCTCTTTGGAGAGAACTGAAGGTGGAGGTGATAAAAACTACCTCCTCCTTCTTCCCCTGACTTGTATTTCCCATAAGGGCTTGTTTTCTTTCCCAAGGACTGGCTTTCCTCCAGCCAGGTCTAAGGTTGTTTTCTGGTTTCTTATTGAGGTTTGGGTGTAATAGGGAAGTTGTCAAGTGAAACTGTTTTTCTCCAGGTAGGTGAGGTAAGCCTCCCATCGCTGGAAGAGTAGGAAGCAGCCCTGTGATAGGACGGGACGGGGCCACGGGTGGCACGTACTAGCCCTCCGCTCTCTGGATTGGCTGCCCATGAGCTCAGCTCCTGGGACTTAGGGTATATATGACCACGACCAAAGCATCTTCTGAAACACTCGAAATTGGCAATAACAGCATCTTCTTGGGAGAGCAAGGAGGACTACCTCTTGATACGACTTCCAGCCGACAGGAGCAGATCCAGACACCGCGGTGCTCCCTGACACAGAACCCCCGGACTGGAGATTGTCCTGCGACAGAAAGAGTGAATTCTGTGGCCTGAGGTCAGTTGAAAGATACTCTGTCTTTAGGGGGCTGGAGTAGTGGCTAGGCATCTTGGGGTCCTGAAAGTAGGATAGACCCAGGACTGAGATCCTGAGTCTAACCCCAATTCTGCTCCAGCTCCTTGGGCCTTCCCTAGACCCCAGTTTCTTCATCTTTAGAAAGATGCAGTGAAGGAATCTCAACCAGGGTCACGCACAGGGCCCTGAACTAACTTGGACTTACAAGCTCTGAATTGAAGTCCCAGTCCTGTCCCTCACTAGCCCAGCAACCCCAAGTGAGGAATGTCACTTCCTTGAGCCTCAGTTTCCTCATCTGTAGAATGAGAGCAGCATGACCCATCTCTCTTGCTCATTTCTCTACTGAATATTGTAGAGGTCAAGTTGTAGACTTTTTGTGAAGGTACATAGTAAAGGCAAACCTCACATAAATGGGAGGTGTTATTGTTACCCATGGCTGGATTCGATTTCTATCATTTTAAAGTTCTTGGAATTTAGTCCAAGGACAAGAAGATTTTGTGAAGAGTTCTGGGAGCCTGCTGCTCCGTCAGGAATTTGAGGGGGGATTATTGCATTCCACTGGTCTTGGAGAGAGGGCACAACAGGGTGGCCAGGATAGAGCATCAACAGAGCACAGTGTAGTGTTGGAGGGGGCGAGGGGAGGAGGTCCTCTTAGGAGGTTTTCAGCTTTGGCAATGAGGACCCCACAGCACCTGCCCAAGTCTGCCCCATTGCCTATCATAGCGCCTGAAGTTCTGCCCTCAGGTAGCTCATTCTTTTGGGTTGTGAAAGATCCTCAGGACATGCAAATGCCCATCCTTTTGGAAAATAGGCACCACGTGTAAATGTGTCTGGCAGTGACAGTAAGGAACAGGCAGATGGTCAAAGTCCATCCCTTTACACTGAGCTATAGGTCAGCCCGGGCAGGGCTGTCACCCCCAGCAGTGCCATATGGCTGCTCAAATGTCCCTGTGATCTTAGGCTTCGTGCAAATGTCCCACCATGCTCTGCTGTGGTCGGGCCCTGGCTGGAGCCTCTGTCCAGGCCTAGCCCTCGCGTTTTGAAGTGGACAAGGGCCAGCAGGGGAATATCCAGAGAAGGGTGCCCAGAGGCTGGGGTGATGGGGATGATGGATGGGAACAGAGATGACTCAAAGGGTGACACTGCCTCCCTCAGGGGTATGCAGAACTGCCGCTGGTGACCTAAGCTCAGTCTAAAGAGGACCTTCCTTAAAATCTGGGCTGGCCGATAGCGGAATGCTCTGCCTTGAGGGGTGGAGAGTTCAGTTCCCATTACAGGAAATGTTCCAACAGGGGCTCCAAGTCTGCCCTTGGGGAATATGGCATAAAGGAGGTGGGGCTACACCAGGAGCCCCAGGAAAGAGAAAGAATACCTTGCATTGTTACCATCTAACACCCGAGAGGTGGGTGTGGGTAGAGGATGGGTCTAGTGTTGAAAGAAGAGATGACAGCCTTGTCCCCCACTTGAATCTGGCCATTAGAGGTTGGCCTCTTCTTGGGAAAGACCCTCATTACACTTATGTGGGGGATGTGAGCTGGGGGTGGGACCCACATCATTGTGGGAGCCCAGGTTGAGGGCTTTGAACTTGGACAAAACTCCTACCTCAGGAGTTTGGAGTGTCCACGGGGACACCTGTGCCAATGAGAAGTAAGTGTGACCTCAGGGTACAACCCTTGACCCTTCAGCCTACTAACTGGCTTCCAACCCAGGGCTCTGGGAGCCCCCACCTGGAGTTTACATTCTTTGCCTGTGTGACACAGTGTCTGTACACAGGCACGTGTAGACCTGTGACTCCATGTATACAGGTCACAGAGTGCATGTGTATAGATGTGGTTATCTGGGCTGGTGTGGGAAGCAGACTTGTTCACCATTAAGTCCTTGTGTGTGTGTGTTTATGTTTATGGAAAGCAACTTGGTGTAGAAGAGAGAGGGAAGGATTTAGAATCAGAGAGTTGTGTTCAAGCCCCAACTGTGGAAGCCAGGACAGGTCTTTCAACCTTTCAGAGACTCAGTTTCCCATTGCCAGCCTGTCTGGTACAGCTGGGAGCCGGGAGGGTGGGGGAGAGGCATGTGGCAAACAAACTCAAACAATTATTCCCTTGCATTTGGGGCAAGAAAACTACACAGTGTTATGAATCCACATAAGTTTATGTGTGTTAGGTGTGAATCTGTGACACATGAATGTGTAAGCCCATTCGGGCTGCAGTGGCCCGGAGACAAGGGAGCTTAAATAATAAGCCTTTATTTCTCACAGTTATGGAAACTGGGACTCCAAGGACAAGGAGCCAACAGATTTGGTGTTTGTTTTAATTTTTTTAATGTTTATTTATTTTTGAGAGAGAGAGAGAGACAGAGTGTGAGCGGGGCAAGGGCAGACAGAGAGGGAGACAGAATCTGAAGAAGGTTCCAGGCTCTGAGCCATCAGCACAGAGCCCAACGTAAGGCTCAAACCCACAAGAAGTTGGCCTGAGCCAAAGTTGGATGCTTAACCAACTGAACCACTCAGGTGCCCCTTTTTTTTTTTTCTTTTAAGCTTATCTTATTTTGAGAGAGAGAGAGCTCACACATGGGAGGGGAAGAGAGAGAGGGACAGAGAGAGGATCCCAAGCAGGCTCTGAGCTGTTAGCACAGAGCCCGATGTGGGGCTCAAAGTCAGAAACCATAAGATCATGACCTGAGCCAAAGTTGGATGCTTAACTGACTGAGTCACCCAGGCGCCCCCAGATTTGGAGTCTCGTGAGGGCCTCGTGGTTCAGACAGTCAACTGCTCAGTGTGCACTTACACGGTGGGAGGGGTGTGAGAGCCAGTCTCATTCACGAGGGCTTTACTTTCATGACCTCATCACCTCCCAAAGGTGTCACACCTAGTACTATCTCACTGAGGCATGAGGATTTAATATATGAACTTGGGGGGTGGGGGTGGGGCACAAACATTCAGTCTACAGTAGTGAGTGTCTGTGGATGTGGACTCAGGGCCACCACGTGGGCGCTGCGGACAGGCCCTCGGTGGGGGGCAGGCGGGGAGCTATTTGCTAAACATTTATTGTGTGAAGCCCAGGGGTGGAGAGGCGGAGCGGCAGGATATCCCTGTGGACCAGCGCCAGAGCAGTTTTGGGGCAATGAAGCCAGATGGATAAATTAGAGAATGGAGTACAGATGAGGTCAGCGTGTAATTTAGAAAATAAAACAAAAGTGGCAGTATGCTTAGGAAAAAACCAGCGAACTTCCTGCTCCGTCGTAACTCAAGGTCAGCCCGCTGCGCTTTCTCTGGTGGGTGGTTGCTCTTTTTAACACGTCACTGGCCTGTGTCGTGTCTTATCAGAAGTCCCGTGATATTCACATCGCTTGGGCGTTCCTGAGCAGACTTGGACTTTGTTCTGAAGTCCGCTTTCTGCCAAGGCCATAAACGAGCAGCTGGGTTTCCAAGCCTTAAGAGTTTGCGGCTGTTTTGGGGTAACTGGTCTGGAAGCACATCCAGGAATTCCCCAACGGGCTGAATGTGGGTGGACGCCCAGGCAAGGCAGGGGCACAACACATGGAAAAAGAGAGAGGAAAGAGAAAGTCTTGCTTTGATGACTTCTGTATCGGTGGAATTTTACAATCTGAAAGTCTGCAAAGAGTTTTTTTTAATCTTTATTTTTGAGAGAGAAAGAAACAGTGTGAGAAGGGGAGGGACAGAGAGCGAGGGAGACAGAATCCGAAGCAGGCACCAGGCTCTGAGCTGTCAGCACAGAGCCTGGTGCAGGGCTCGAATCCAAAAACTGGGGGTTCGTGACCTGGATTGAAGTCAGACGCTTAATGGACTGAGCCGCCCAGGCGCCCCTGCAAAGATTTAATTTCAGCACACGTAGAATTTGGTGTGTGTGTGTGTGTGTGCGTGCGCGCGTCTGCGCGCGCGTGCGCACGTGCAAGTGAAAACAATCTTCCCAGAGCTTTAAAGGTCTGACAACACGTTGGCCAAAGGCAGGATTATCCAGGGTGTCTCCCTGGGGATGGGTGGGCTTGGCCTCCTTGGCCAGCCACACTCTCTCGCCTCCTGGGGCTAGTGTTGGCAGACAGAGTCTCTGGAGCGTTACAGAGGAGGAGCAGGGGTAGGGGGAGAGCAGGCTGAGCTGGGTCGGCCGCCAGGAGAAGGAAGAGTTGCGGGAAGCACGGAGGCGGCATGTGAACGTGGTGTCAAATGCTGGAGTCCCTCTGGGGCAATGCTCGGAGGGCTACAGGCTCTCCAGCCCCGCGGGGGCTGCTGCAGCTACCGTTCTCCTTTGTTTCGGTCTGGGCTCAAGGGCACCGTGGTTCCAGGGAATGGGGTGGCCAAATCAAGGCGGTTTTCTTGAAAAAGCATTAAGAAGGAAACCACTGCCCAGTGGAATTGTACTGATGCTCTGATTCCAAGTAGCAGCGTGTCCTTTGAATGCAGTAGGAGGATACTGCGGCCACCAGCAATGGTGGAAACCGTTTCCATAGCAATGACAGCTTTTAAACAGATTACTGCGCCTCTATTCCCATTAGCTGGGAAGGATGCTTCGACCCTCTGTGCCATGCTCCCACCCACCCCCAGCCCTGGAGCCAAGAAGAGGGACTGAGCCGGACAAGGGTGGTCTGCTGGCTAGGTGGTTTTGTGATCACACAGCTTCTCGGCCAACCCCATCCATTGTGCCCTGACTGCAGGGATATATGGAAAAGAGAGAGAGAGAGAGAGCCCTGACACCATTCAGTAAATATTTCTGGCTCCGCTGACTTGGATCTTAAATTAAATAGAGCTTCAACCTAAATGTATCTTCTCTTAAGACCATGGGCTACTAAGGAGAGAGCAGCTCTCCGAGGAATAGAGCTTTACCATCACCACCACTTACTGGAGTGCCCATTTGAAGAAGACCAGAGCATTCTCTCTGAGGGCACACCTATAGTTTGTTATTCCTAGCACCGGCCATAATTCCCAGTCCTTAGTGGGTGCTTATTAAACGTTTGTTGAAAGACCTACACGACCTTTGATTTCTTCTGCTTGCCCCACCTCATACCGTACTTCGAAAGTGCAACCGCAACGCAGCCTCCAAGTCTTCATGAGCATTCGTCAATTTCCATATAAGGTACAGACACGTAGCACTACAAGTTTTGGTGTAACTCAACCGTTCCTTTTAAGAAACATTAAACAACAAATAAAGCTTTCCAAATTGCCTGCTGCCTCCCCAGCCCATTTTCTCATTTCCTCCAAGACTGTCCACGTGTGGACACCCAGCAGCTGCTGGTGCCCGCTGGCCTCTGGCTGCCCTTCACAGCCCCTCCTCCCCAAGCCCTGCGCTTGAAGGAGGGAAGAATCCTGAATGGGGCAGTCACCTTCCAATCTCTCTGTATTGCCCCATGCTTTCCCTCTCTCCATCCACTTTCTTCATATCCACACAGATCCCTGCACATCCGAAATTGCAATTATAGATGGTCATGTTTACCTGTAAGCTGGAGATGTAATAGAGCACATTTTAGAACAATGAATTAATCAGTAAATGCAGGAAATATGACGTAAGTACGCAATACATGAATATGTAATACGCTAAATAATACTTAGTAAATGCATGAGGAGGCAGTGATTATAGATTAGAAGAGGCAGTCCATGTATCTGAACTCCGTGGGAAACTCTGGGGGACTCAGATTTGGGATTCAAGACCATTTAAAAAGTTTTTCTTTTAACCTCCACCAAAGGGCAAAGGGTGTCTGAACGACTTTGGAAAAATTGGGAAGCCACCGGAGTTTTGGATTAAAGACCCACAAATTAAGTGCACTGTTCACATCCTGGCCTGCTTAAAATGCTGCCCAGGAGGAGATGATTCTTTTTGTCTCTTGCATGGGCAGTTGCTTCCTTCTAGATGGAATGAAAGGCCCCCGCTGCTCTCATGAATGTTTACCGTATGTTAATTACACACCCGAAGATACCTTATGGAAATTGCACAGTTTACTAAATGTTTGTATAGTACATTTATTCATCTATTGAATTAGTACTTATTGAGTGATAGTGATGTGCCGGGCGCTGTTCTAGGCACCCAGGATACAAGACCTCGCAAAACAGACAAAGGGAAGGGGGAGAGACTCAGATAATAAACAATGACACACACGAAGGTGTGACATTGCATAACATCATGTAGTAAAGGTGGGGAGTATGTGCTCATGGGGGGTGCACAGAGAGGGCCTCTCTGAGAAGGTGACATTTCAGTAAAGCCCTGAAGGAAAGTGAATGAACAAACTATAAGTTTTTTTTCCTCTTCTTTTTTGGGTGGTGGGGGTGGTTATGTTTAAATGAAGTTGCTTTTACAACACCAAAGACTTAATCATCC
>NC_043706.1:33713126-33842943 GCF_006229205.1 Suricata suricatta | reverse complement strand
ACATTGTATCATTTATCTTGAATGTATCATAGATAAGCTGCTATATAATGATTGCCACTTCAGATAGCTGTGAAATTAGGTGATTAACTAGTTGTTACTTAACCTTCTAATTTCTGTATAAGTCTAATTACATGAAATAGAAGTTGGGGTTCTAATTTTTTACTTTGCTTATCCATTTGGAGTGTCATTGTAACTACTATATTGTAAATGATGGAAAATAATTGCATATGTTAAAAAAATAGTGTTATATTCTAAAAATAAATAAAAAAATAAAGTTACAAAAAAAAAAAAAAGAATGTTCTAGAAAGAGTGAACAGTCAGTGTGTAGGCCCTGAGACAGTGAGCAGTGCTGTGTGATGAGTAGAGTGAGTGGTGAGAGGTGGCAGGAGGGGTAAAGGAACTAGGTTGTACAGGGCCTTGCTGACCACCATAAGGACTTTGACTTTGACTCTGAGTGAAAGGGAGGCTGCTGTAGGCAGGAGAGCGAGGTGCTCTAACTTAGGTTGAAAAAGCCCCCATGGCTGCTGAGGGGAGAATCTGGAAGGAGAAGAGGGGACCTGGGGAACCAGTTGGGAGGTGATTATGGTAGCCCAGGCGAGCAGACCTAGGTCCTAGACTCAGGTGGTGTTGGAGAAACTGGGGAGATAGGCTGGGGTCTGGATGTGTTTTATGGAACCAACAGTCTTTTCTGATGGATCAGATGTGGTGAGTGAGAGAAAGCAGAGTCATGGATGACTTCAAACTTTTGCCCCAAGTGACTGGAGTAGTAGAGTTGCCATGTACTGGACTGTCTTGTGAAATATTATTTTTTTTAAAAAATGTTTTTATTTATTTTTGAGAGAGAGAGACAGAGTGAGCAGGGGAGGGTCAGAGAGAGGAGTCACAGAATCTGAAGACAGGCTCCAGGCTCTGAGCTAGCTGTCAGCACAGAGCCTGATGTGGGGCTCTAACCCACGAACCATGAGATCATGACCTGAGCCGAAGCTGGACGCTTAACCAACTGAGCCACCCAGGCGCCCCTTGTGAAATATCCTTAACAGCCTGTGAAACAGACAGGCAGGTCTCAGGCACATGGCAGATGGGGACATTGGTGCTTGAGCTGCCCAGAGCCCGAGGGGCAGGACATGGCCCCTGGCTCCAGCTGTATTAGTTCCTATTGCTGCTGCAACAAAATACCAGAAACTCAGAGGCTTTCGAGCAACACGAATTCATTATCTTTCAATTCTGGAGGTCAGAGGTCCACAATCAGTCTCAAGGGACTAAAACTAAGGGGTTGGCAAGGTCCTGCTCCTTCCGGGGGGGCCCAGGGGAGTTACAGGCCAGCTGTGAAGGGGCCTGACCTCCCATAGTTTAGTTTCCTCCTCTGGAAAATGTGGACAAGGATAGCCCTCCCTTCTAGGGCTTTTGAGGAATTTAACGGAGACAGCAGCGCTGAGGGCTGATATCACTCACATTAATGGGCTGGGTGGATTGGCACACAGGTCAGCACTGGTAGCCGGTCCGCCATGTCTCTGGTAGGTCTGTAAGGGAACTGTTTGCTTTGTTTGCAGTGCAATGGAGCACCCACGGGGACCCAGGAAGCCTCTGTCAGGGAGGAGAGCCAGGTCTCTGGATAGGTCACAGAGCCCCAAGAAGGACCACCAGTGCTTCTCCCTGCCCACTACGCCCTCCAGGAGGATGCTTCACCGGACAGCCAGCGATGGCACTGGATGTCCCCAGAGCCCAGCTCAGTCCGTGGAGGCTCAGGATGCCACGGCCATAGCCCTCAGCCCGGAGGAGACCAGGGAGTTTCTCCCCAGTGACCAGAGGCTTCCACAGGACACCAAGAAGGACAAGGCCCAGAGACGGGGCCAGCAGGGGTGGCTGAAGACCTTGATGAACTTCTTCCTGAGGACAGGCCCTGAAGAGCCCAAGGAAAAGGCCAGCCGGAAGGCAAAGGAGAAGGAGGGGCTCCCCAAGCCCGCAGATGCCCCGGAGACACGGGGGGAGACAGCTCCAAGGAAGAAAGCCCACGACAAGAAGGCCAGCCGCAAGAGACACAGTCATAAGAAACATGTTGCTGAGGAAACCAAGGGGGCCCAAGATCAGGAGGCTGAAGGCCAAGAGACAGGGCTGCTCAAGATGGCTGCCACCCCACGCTCTGAGGAGGCTGACCTGAGCCCAGCACCCAAGGGTGAGCAGACCATGCCTGTAACCCCTCTGCCCCACCCCCACGGGCTGGGGTACTCTAGGCCGACTCCTCAAACCTCTCAACAGAGGGGATGTGGAAGTCGGGACAACCATCAGGGACAGCACCACAGTGAAATTTCTTCGAGGTAGAATAGCACGGTGGCTGAGAGCCTGAAGTCAGACCCCAGTTCCACCACTCATTAGCTGTGTGCCCTGGGGCTGGTGACTTTCCTCTTTGAGCCTCAATAGTTTTTCATCCAGGACATGGAGATAACCTTGCTATTTCATGGGACAGCTGTGGCCCCGGGGCTGTCACGGGGAAAGTGCTCTGTTAAGTGGCAACTGTTGTTGTTAAGTACTCGGAAGGAGCACAGAGCCAGGAGAAATGGGAAGGCAGGGAGGGAGGTGAGGAGGGAAGCCCTGCCCCCAACATCGTCCCGGTGCCAGGATTGGGGGTGCAGCCAGAGAATTAGATAGAGCCGGCTGCTCGGGGGCACGGTCTACACTTGGCTATTTCCAGAATAAACCTGCTCTGTGACCTTGAACAAATTGCTGCCCTTCTCTGGGACCTTTGGTTCTTCATTTGTAAAATAAGGAAGCTGGTCCCCTGCAAGGCGACTTTCTTCCCTGACTCAGGTCCTGGAGTTGAATCCCCGCCCCCCGCCCCCCCCCCCCAGGCTCCTGGAGGGAGACAGAGCTTTGCCCTGTAGCTCTTAAAACTCACCACATTCTCAGGGTGCCCGAATGGCTCAGTCGGTTAAGCGTCCAACGTTGGCTCAGGTCATGATCTCACAGTCTGTGGGTTTGAGCCCCGCATCAGGCTCTGTGCTGACAGTTCAGAGCCTGGAGCCTGCTTCGGATTCTGTGTCTCCCTCTCTCTCTGCCCCTCCCCCACTCACTCTCTGTCTCTCAAAAATAAAATAAAGTTACAAAAAAGCCCCTCACCACATTCTTAATGGGGAGAAGGAAGTCTGGGTTGATGCCCCCTCTTTTCAGATGGAAACCTTGGCAGGTTTCTGACTTTTTTTTTTTTTTGGTTACACCTAGAGCTGGCTGCATCAGTGCCTATCCTCCTGTGAATTCTGTGTCATTTTATTGTGCTCATGAACAGAGTCAGAAAAATGTCATTGACGCCACTACCCCCACCCACACACACATGCTTGTTTTCATCTTCCGTCCAGGTGGGGAAAGTTCTGATCTCCACCCGTCCATGCTCATTGAAGACGGGGGTCCTGGAGTGCCGGAGGTTGCTGCTCAAGCCACAGGTCATAGGTGGGAAGAGGAGCTCAAAAAACTTGACGGTGAGTGAACATCTTCTTAGTGTCCTCTTGCCCTGCAGCCAGGGTGGCCGAGGGGAGGCCGTTACCAAATGAGATGCATTGTTCCAAATGACTGCTTACACCTTGGATGGTCCCTCTCAAAATACATGTACTGATCCTGCTCCTTCTGGCACTTCTGGTCACATTTACTTATTTTAGAGTTTCACAGAAGGGAGTCTCAGGAATTAGAACGGCCACTGGCAAATGTTCCTGCCTTATGTGTTAATGAGCATGGGACTTTTTTTAGTCTTTTGAGATTTATGGAAGGAATGTGGAATGGAGGAATATAGAACTTATATATATTTTTAAATATATGCCAGCATGGAATAGCTATATGCACACTCCTATACTCACAATTGTCGACCGTAGGCCAATATTTGCTTCATAATTGTTGGCGTGTATCGTTTTGTGGCTGAGCCATTTTAAGTAAAATGATCCCTCATCCTTAAATATGGAAGCACACATCTCCAAAAAATGAGTAGTGTCACGCACAGCCACAATGCAGTGCATCGATAATGAATGCTCTATTAATCTAATTCCCTAGAAGGAATGGGCATATTTTAAGAGATGTCAAACATCTATGCATCTGCCAGAGAATAAACGAAAAGGCATTTAGTTGGCTATTTTGCAGGCTCTTTATTTTGCAAGCTGTTTTTTCAGACGAGAGGAAGTCAGCTGGTCGACTGAGTCAAGGAACAAAAGCCAAACAAATGAGAGAGAGATGAGGGAAGGAAATAGGGGGTGAAAAACTCTGCAGTCCAAGGGACCAAGAAGGCTTGTTTGCACCTTCTTTTCTGTGAACAGATTGGCTGACAGGGAACAGAGGGAACTCTGGGCCTGTTGTCTTCTGGTCAGTCAACCGGGATATCCAAGAAAACCATTTATGTTGCTGTGGTTTCTCTGTAAAGATGTGGTGGGTGCTTGAGGCGTCGATGCAGCGGACGGGCTGTGTCAGACCTGCTGGGGTCCTTCTGTCCGGCGCCTCAGTGACGCTGGGGCTCTACCATTCCCCCCACTGGAATTGTGCCGCATTGACCTTGTAAAGTATTTCCAAGCAGAGTCCCTTGATGGCCTGAGAGCCTGCTGAGGGAAGTGGGACAGGGATGATGATTCACTCTTCACAGGGACAGAGAGGTTAAGAGATTTACTCCAGGTCACAGGGCTTGCCCGACCCAAGCAGAGATTTACAAATCCGTAAGGGTCCAAAGCAATAATGGAGGCGCAGGTTGAATGCTTGAAGGACTGACCTGCCTAAAATGTTGTGCTTTGGCCTCCTGCCCTTTCCCTGCGGATCTCCCAAGCGTCTCACAGAAGGCCTGGCTCCTGGGACATGGTGCTTTTCACCACTCCCGTGGCCTAACAGCATCCTCACTTAACACAGAACTCGGTTGATCTCAGAAGGCCAAGACAGTCATTAGAGAGAATTCTCGGTGCATCCAGAAAGATTAACTGGGTGCATTTACTTTTTTCCAGAGGATAGTATCATCGAGAGGATAGTGCAATTACTCCAAAAAGTGGGAGACCAGTGGGAGCAAGAGGTAAGGAGCAAACGGTCAGTGTAGACCCCCACGGGCTCGCTGCTTCCTGCTCATCTTCCTGCTCCAGGCCCACTCGCCCTTCCGGGTCTCAGGGCTCCTCAGTGCCAGGCTCTGTCACCTCCCTCGCCTGGGGCCACCTCGAAGCTTGTGGCTGCTATTAGCTGTTTCTCAGGGAGCTTTCCCCTCTCCTCAAGGTCAAGGGCCTGACTCGGTTTCTCTCGTTTCTCCTGCCACAGCTTCAAGCCCTTTGGCCAGAGGTGGTCCCACAGATTGCAGTGCCGGCTGACAAGAAGAAATCCCAGGAGAAAAAGTCAAGTCTCAAGAGAGGCGTTTCTCATAGGAAACATGGCTGTGAGGAGGCTAAGAGAGAGGGGCCTGCAGATGTTTCCAGCCCAGAGACCCGGGCCCCCAAGAGGCCCAGCTTTCTCCCCCTGTGTGTGGGGGGCCATCAGCCCTCCACCTCCAGCAGCCCCGGTGAGTAGGCTCAGGGTTACCATAGCAACACTGCAGCTGCCTCCAGCTCTGGAACTTTCTCCAGGGCTGGAAATGGGCCATTCGAGGGGCTGCCATCCTAGTTCTGACTTTGGCTCTGCTCTGAGTAGTTGGGGGGTGGGGGGGGGACAGTAGGGAGGAGAAGGGGCTGCCAGCAGGTCACCTCCATACACGAGACCTCTCTGTCTAGGCAATCCAGCTAAGCCCCCCATGGAAATGATGCTGAGGAATCCCTTAGCCCTCTGCCTCTCTCCACAGCCTCAGCTGCTATACCCTGGCAGGGGGTAGCATGGGCAGGAAGGAACCGCAGCCTGGGAGGCAGGAGACCTGGGCTCTGACCTGTGCTTTCTATGTCGCTTCCCGTCTCTGTGCCTGATTCAGTCTCCTCACCTGTAAAATGAGACACTTCCCTACCATGTGTCTGTACATAGCCATATTATTATCCCCATTTACAGATGAGAACACTGAGACATGGGAGGAGCTAAAACATTGCGTTCAAGGTCATGTGGCCAACCAATGATGGAACCTGAGCTACGGAGAGAAAGGATCATCCTGGGTGGCAGGGAGGAACAGGCTAGCCACTTAGCCTGGCCAGGGGAATTCACATTTTAAAAAGGAGGGGCAATGTTTATACCTAAATATGGAGCCCCGTGGTGGAATGTCTTCATGCAGGGGGACCCTGGCCCTGCTGCATTAATTCGTGCCATAGAATCAGGCATTTACTCTCCAAGCCAAGACGCCAGAGGGATGAGCTTGCCAGGGAAGGGGGGAGAGGAGGGCCAAGCCCAGGAAAGCCAGTTGTAAGGAGATGCAAAGGGATAAGGGAGCTAGTCTGGGCCAGTCCGTCAGAGCCCTGACCCTGACCCACAGCTCCCCTCTGGGCCAGCAAGGCCTTTGCATGATCTAGCCGTGGGGTGAACTTTGGCACCTCTTCTAATGTTTATGTGTTCGCTAACACCCTCACCCTGATGAAACATACCTGCCATTTCATCTTGCTTCTCAGACTCAGAGGAGCCCAAAGTCCAAGAGGTCCTGCCTACAGACAGCGCCTGTCCGAGTCCCTTTGAGCTTTCCACCCCAGTGGGAAGCCAGGGACCCGAAGAGGACTTGCAGACGAACAGAGCCTTGGAATTCAGTTAGTACCCCGTCTTTTTCTCAGACCCCCCCCTTTGGAAATCATTTGGCCTGATCCCATACTGACCCAGAGAGAGGCAGTAACCTAGCCTTGACTTCCAGGTGCAGCAGGCCTGGGAAGAGGCAGTGGGGGGGGGGGGTCCCAAAGCACAGACCCCTGTCTTACCCTGAGTGAGCCTCAGCAGTAGAATCACAACAGCAAAGATGCCCTCTTTGGTGAGGCCGGCACTGGCCATGCCAGGAAAGACTTGGCCCACGGCAAGGGCTCTGTAGATGATGTGATCTTTCAGGCGTGGGTTTGCATTTGGACTCTGACCTCTTCTATCTGTGTGAACTTGAATGAGTTCCTTCATATCTGGTCTCAGCGTCCTCAACTACAAGATGAGGGTAATAAGAGTTTCTAGATCCTGCAGTCTTTCGAGGCTCTAATGGAATGAATGCTGATAAAGCAGAGCAGTTAATAAGCAATTTAGAGCTAATAAATGTTAGCTGCCATTTATCGTTATTATTGTTGTGGTTATGTAGCCCTGTAGCCTCGGGAGAAATCTAGAGGATAGGAAGGGGGTGGGTAGGGGCCACAGGAGGGAAGTGCCACACGTGGCAGCTGCAGGCGTGGTTATTAATCCCTTACCAGTGGCAAAGCCATGGCTAGACTCATGGAATCATTGTCAGTTCTGTGTGTTTGAAGATACTTCCCTTTTGTTAGGTTTATTTATTTATTTTGAGAGAGAGAGGGAGAGCGTGAGTAGGGGAGGGGCAGAGAGAGGGAGAGAATCCCAAGCAAATTTCCAAGAGAGGCTCGATCTCATGATTTTTTTTTTAATTTTCCCTTAAAAAATGTTTTAAAATTGTATTTGTTTTTGAGAGAGGGAGAAAGACCAAACGCAAGCAGGGGGGAGGCAGAGAGAGAAGGAGACACAGAATCTGAAACAGGCTCTAGGCTCTGAGCTATCAGCACAGAGCCCGACACGGGGCTCGAACTCATGAACTGTGAGATCATGACCTGAGTCAAAGTTGGACGCTTAACCAACTGAGCCACCCAGGTGCCCTTGAAGATAATTTTGATAATTAAACATTTTTTAAATTTATTTTTGAGAAAGAGAATGTGTGTGAGCAGAGGAGGGGCAGAGAGGGAGGGAGACCCTCAACCTCATGAACTGTGAGATCATGACCTGAGTCAAAGTGCTACCCAGGCTCCCCTGAAGATAATTTTAAAGATCTACTTCCCCCATATCCTCCGTCCTGCCTTGTTTGGTTTTCACAGAAAATATGCCTTGAAGGGGAATTGAGAAGGGTCCATGTCCTAAGTAAAAGAGAGGAAGGTGCTGGGTGAGGGAACTTTTGGGGTCAGGCCTTTCCAGATGGCCTTGAGGCACTGTCTCCCGGAGGCAGGGGCCTCTGTTATTTTTTTCACACTTAAATCGGCACATCTGGATGTGCTCAATGAATGGAGAAGTGAACGTATTCCCTCAGAACCAGCCCTGCCCTCGGGCCACTTCTGAGGGACCAATAAGTGCAAATTCATTAGCAACCTGGAGACCTGGGAGAATCACCCAGGGAGCCACGGGGGTCTTAGGGAATGAGGACTGACAGTAGAAATGCTTTGCTCCACACTGAAGTGTAAGCAAACGTTTTGTTCTTTTTTAGAAGAATTCATCCAGAAGATCATTGCCCTACTCCAGGATGCAGAGGAACAGGGGGCAGAGGTGAGGAAGACATTCTCCACGTAGATCCTGACCCTCACTATGGACACCCCTGCCCCTGCCTGGCATAATAACTTCCCTGCCCTTCCCCAGTTCTACATCTTTCCAGAGCCTGGCTCCTTCCTGTCCCTCCTCCTTCCCCGAGCCCCTGCCCGCCCTCCATGGCTGCCGGTTGCACTCGCTCTGGTCAGGCGGCACCCTCTGGTCCTCAGCGGGCCTCAGTCTGTTTCAGGGGCTGCTGGTCTCCTTCCCTGGCCCACTTGGAATCTCCTCACGGGTGGGGGGAGTGACTCAGTTTCTCTCATCTCCCCCTCCAGCTTCACGTCCAGGAACCAGAAGTGGCTGTAGAAAACCTATCCCCACCCTACAGAAGGCGATCTCAAGAGAAGAAGTCCAGCCTCAGAAAAGCCTTTTCACATAAGAGACATGGCCCCAAGGAGCCAAGGAGAGCGGGGCCTGCAGGGGCTGTCAGCCCGGAGTCCCGGCGGCCCAGAAGGCCCAGCTTTCTGCCCCTGTGTGTGGGGGGCCATCAGCCGTCCACCTCCAGCAGCCCTGGTGAGCAGGCCCAGTGTTTCCATGGTAACAGAGGCTGCCTGCAGCCTCAGGCTCCCTCCAGGGTGGGCTTGGCTGGCTGTGTGGCCTCTGCTTCAGGCTGGGAGGTGTGGGAGGGCTGCCGGGAGGAGGCGGCCCCTGGGTGACAGTTGGACTCACCACCCACAGCACACGCCCTCCCTCCCCCATACACAAACACACCAACACTTAAAAACCAATGCAGTTTGGGGTGCCTGGGTGGCTCTGTCCATTAAGTCTCTGACTCTTGATTTTGGCTTGAGTCATGATCTCACGGTTCGTGAGATGGAGCCCCGCATAGAGCTCTGTGCCGAGAGCACGGAGCCTGCTTGGGATTCTGTCTCTCTCTCACTCTCTCTCTGCCCCTCTCCTGCTCATGTGCATGCACACACACACACTCTTTTTCTCTGTCAAAATAAACATTAAAACAACAACAACAAATGCAGTTTGAGAGCAGTGCATCGGTTTAGTGGCCTAAGTGCATCAGACTCCCCCGAAAGCTAGTACAGAAACACAGACCCTGGTCTGATGAAGCAGGATATGGCCTGGGCCTCTGCTTTTTCACACGTGCCAAGTGTGAGGCATAGCGATTCCCTTGACCTTTATGGAGTGCCTACTGCATGCTGCTCTCACACATATTACCTCTTTCAACCCACTTCCAGCCTGGTGAAGTCAGTCTTGTTATTCCCATTAGACAGATAGGGAAAGTGAGGTTCAGACAGGCTCAGTGATTCAGCAAAGCCTCAGCGAGTGACGGGGAAGTGGGCTTCTTTGGTGGGATCTTGGCAGGCCTGCTTCGTGTTTCCTAGTGGACTGTGAGGAGACAGAGGGGGCTAATGGCAGAAAAGAAGAACAAGGTTTCCAGAGGGGGCAAAGAAGGGGGCTGGGGGCCTCGCTGAACAGCCTGGGAAACCAAGCTGGTGCCCTTGGCTTTGGTCAGTTTCTTGTCAGAACCTGGGCCCCTGACGTCCTTGTGGATTTGAAACAGGTGCCAAACACACTCATACCAGCTCCTTTCTGCCCTCAGACCTGGAAGACGTCGAGTTCCAGGAGTCCTCCCCTGCAGAGGGGGCACCGGCGGGCTCCGCAGACGTGCCCTCCCAGACCAGACACCACCAGCCAGAGGGAGGGCCTCAGCCAGATGGAGTGTTCGAATCCAGTTAGTACCACCCGCCCTCTCCTGGGAGGGCTGCCCCGGGGCTTCTCACAGGCTGAATTCCAGCAGAGACTGGGAAGGCTGCTGGCAGGAGGCACCAGCAGGGCAGGGAGGAGGCAGGGCTGGCCTTTCAACTGGGGCTCTTGGGGCAGGGTGGCAGGTGGAGAGTCCCCTTATTGTAGAAAACCCTTGTCTGTTCAGTGGGATGTAACTTTGGTGAGTTTGCTTGAATGTTCCCTATACGATTCCTGGCTCACTCTGGGCCTCGTAACCAGTGGTGGGCTGGCCAACAGGCTGAGGGTGGGTGTTGGGCAGCAAGGGGGGGCAGGGAGCAGGAAGGCAGCCCTGATTTGTAGCATTTGCAGACTTCTATGGTGTAAATATTCCTGCCATGGCTGATTTCAGGCTGCCAACAGTTGATTACAAAAGGTCCACAAATATCCTGAATGTTTACAATTAGGTCGTGGGATGAGCAGCCACCTGTGCCCAGGCTGGTGGGTGCATTCCTGTCGCATCTGTGGCTGTGGCGTCTCCCCGTCCCTGCTTCCGGATGAGCTGCCCCGGGGCCCCAGCTCCCATTCTTGACCTTGCTACTCTGTAGCCTGGATCGGGGACATTGGGAGGTCTCAGGTTCCCCACCTGTCAAATGGAGCCTACGTGGCACTCAACGGGCCAAAGGCCTTTCCATTTCTTTTTTTTTTTAAACATTTATTTATTTTTGAGTGACAGAGAGAGACAGATCACAAGCAGGTGAGGAGCAAAGAAAGAGGGAGACAGAATCGGAAACAGGCTCCAGGCTCTGAGCTAGCTGTCAGCACAGAGCCTGATGTGGGGCTCGAACCCACGAACTGTGAGATCATGACCTGAGCCAAAGTCAGGTGCTCAACCGACTGAGCCACCCAGGCATCCAGGCCTTTCCATTTCTATACAGCAAACTCAGAGAAAGCTTTGATGCTCCAGCCGTATTTTCGGGGAAGATTTTTCTTTGCCCTTTGAAACTAACCTGAGTGCTGTGTTTTAGAGACAATCCGTCTGTACTGAATGGATGTGAGGTTGTGGAGCTTTTCAACAACCCCTGACTCCTTCTTTGTTTTCCTTAGAGGAGCTGATCATCCAGAATTTGGTGGCCCTTCTCCAGGAAGTGGATGGCCAGCTGGGAGAGCAGGTGAGGACTGCTGGGTACCCCCGAGGCTGAGGCCCGAGTTCAATCCCAGTGCCTCCTGGTGACCTGCATCTCAGTGACCTTGGGCATCTTCCTCAACCTTTCTGAGCCTCAGTTTCCTTCTTTGCAAATACCTTTTGATAAATACATACTTGACAAAGTTTAATGCATCTATAGAATCTGCCGGTCACATAGCAGATGAGATAAATGTTAGTTTACAATAATACAATCCTCACGAGGCTGATGCTGCCAGTCGGGACATCCCCCCCATCTGAATCCCCCTTGAAGTTCAGCTTGTGTCCCAGCTCTGTCCTTCCCCAAGTCCAGCCTGCCGGTCCCACGGATCTCATCCTCTGCCGGCTCTTTTTCACTCTGTCTTGGCACACATTTCAGCATCTCTATGGTCTCCAACTCTTTCAAGCTTTCAGATTGCCCTCTCCTGCTAGATAGCCTCTAACAGAAGCTTTGAACCCCTCACAGTCTACTTGGAGAGACAAACACAGATGACATGGGGGGTGTCAGATGTGAACACGGGTCGTGAATGGGCCATAGCAGAGTGGACGCTGTGGGTGCCTCACCTTCCCACCACAGCGCACGCTGGCCCAACTCCCCACTGCCGGCACCTGCATATTTTGCCTGAGGACCGGCCCCTTGCACCATTTTATCACCCACATGGGAGACCAGAATGATCGCTCCCCACCTCCTGACACATGCCCTCAACCAATGGCTCATGGAAACTGGTGTATGGTGTATCCATACGTCAGGTCCCTTGTCCCTCGTGGGAATAACTCTGAGGAGCGGGCTCTACGCAGGCTCCTGGAATGTCCTGTGAGGAACAGGCCGCAAGGACTGCCTCCCCGTCCTGCCCCAGGTCCCCGTTCTCCCCATCACTGTTTCCCAGCATCACTACCTGCACCCAGGCCCTTGTCTCTGGGGGAACCCAACCCACGACACTTAGGTATTAAGAGGAAGTGACTTAAAATGAGAACTAAAATTCACCCAACATCCGCTCTGCATGAGACACTTCATATCAACTAGCTCACTTCATCCCCTTCCTCCAGCAACATGGTGCGCGGGTCGGGTATCCGTCCTGCCATTTCCCACGTGACTACACAGAGGTTGGAGAAGTCACACTGACAGTAAACACTATTTAAGCATCCGTTATACAAAGACCAGCAGGGTTGTTGTTGCTGTTGTTTTCCACTTTGTTCTGCTGCTTGGAGTTGGCCCTCACAGAACAGATTCTGAGAGGCTGGAGGTAGTGGAGGCATTTAACAAGGAAGCTTGTCCCAGCGACCGGAGGTGCCCCACCCAGCCTGGGTGCATGGAGTTGGGGTGGGGGCAGCCAGTGGGAGGGGCTACCTGCCAGCAACACTGAGGGCCGGCCTTCATTTCTGCTTCCAGATCAGGCGACACCCCAGCTTCAAGAGATTCTTCTACAAGCTCCCGGACTCGTCCCTCAGGAAGCTGGTAGCCACCCTGCACAGCCAGAAAGCCCCCCCTGCTGAGCCAGGTGGGAACCTCACCAAGAGACCCTACCAGTTTGCCTTCGGCTTGGCTAACCAATTTGCCGGCAACAACAGCCATGCGGTCTTCAACGTCGTGGGACTGGGCTACAGCCGACACAATTACACCCACTTCCCATACAGGAAGGCCCAGCAGGTGAGAAAGAGCTTGAAGGCACAAGTGAAGACAAGTTCAAGATCCCAACGGGATCTATTCACTGTCCTCTCCCCTCCCCTGCTGAGTTCATGACTTTTTGGTGTCCCCCTCCAATGCCACCTCCTTGCTGAGGCCCAGTGAGACAATGCTACACCCACAGTGACCGTTTTCTTTTCCAAAACCCTCACTGGCTTAACATGATAATTAACATCTTCTTTAATCAGCTCTGGTCCCTCAGTGTACGAGTATCTTCGTACTTTTTGATTTCAGTATGGAATATTGGACAGGGTGCTGTCTTGGCTTGCCCTCTTACTATTTCATGGGTTATGCTGTTTGGCTTCCCAAATTTAAGACTGTCATAACATTTAAACAACAAGGCAAAGCAAGATTATGTATCAAATGGGGGATGGTTGAGGTAGCTGAGAAGGATCCTTGGGCTGTTGATCTGGAAGGCTTTGAGGGCGCGATCCTTCACTGACCTTGTCTTGGCTGATTGATTAAGAGTAGCTTCTCCCTGTCATCAGTCTTTCTTCAGGTTGGTTTCATGGTTTTCCTAATAAAACCTCATCCCCTAAGACTCTGGGATGGTCCTGTTAGAAATAATACTTATCACTGATTTAAAAAAATTTTTTTAATGTTTATTTATCTTTGAGAGAGATGGAGAGACAGAGTGGGAGCAGGGGAGGGGCAGAGAGAGAGAGGCAGACACAGAACCTGAAGCAGGCTCCAGCCTCTCAGCTGTCAGCACAGAGCCCAAGGCAGGGCTTGAACTCACGAACTGCAAGATCATGACCTGAGCCAAAGTTGGATGCTTAACCAACTGATCCACCCAGGTGCCCCAGTCACTGATTTTCTAGAAGACTGAGTTTTCACGGTTTTTTTTGGTGGACTCTGATAAAGTGTTTTCCTACGTTTTTAAATTCACTTAAAATAACTTTGCCTACAGACATTTTGACCCAAATCTTTAGCGTGGTAGCTACTAAATGAAAAAGACATGACATTAAAGGAATAAAATGCTCCATTTGTTGGTATTGGACAACCAGGACTGGAACATCTATATCCTTCTGGTCCCCCGGAAACCAGACCTTTATTGCAATGACATTGCCACTCTGTCTTCCTCTCCTGGAATTACCTCTAGAAGCCATGTGATAAGCCTCTCAAGAAAGCTGGTCATTCAAATAGTCTTGCTTTATGTTGGCTTGTTTTCCCGATGGGAACTCATTATGACCTTTGACCTCTCTTTCCTCAGCCTCATTATCTTTGCCCAAAGATGGGGGTATTCTGGATAATTTGCCCTCTAGGATGGGTTAGGCAATAGCCTATGGAGTCCTTTGTGAAAGGCAATATAGAAACATCAGTTCTGATATCCTCAGTAGCCCTAACTCCGTCTTCTGGTTTTACTAACCATTCATTCATTCATTCAGTCAGTCACTCATTCATTCATTCATTCAACCAATAAGCATTGAGAGCCTCCACTGTGCCTACCTGTGTAAGGTGCTGTGAGGGCCTGTGGGTGGTTCTCTTGTAGAAAAAGACAGCATGTTTACTGACGACAAAATTAAGTATCAGAAAATCCCAAATAAGTGGTAACTGAGGCCAATGAAGCCATTGGACCTGGAAGACTTTCAAAATCTATGTCAAAAAGCATAGATTTGTGCCCTTTGAGGATGGCAAGGAGAAAGGAGGGGAGAAAGGACCAGGAGAGCACTGCAGGCAAGAGGTACCGAGCAAAGATTCAGAGAGACAGCTAGCGTGCTCTGTTGATATGTGAATTAGGAGTCTGTTGTTATGAGAGTAGTAAGGGGGCTATGGCTGAAACCTATGTTCTTGTTCTCCTCCCAGAACATCACAAGTCCTGAGAGCCAGAGTCCAGATTAAGAGCCATGCTTTGCACTCAAGTTCCCTTGCACTATCCAAACAAAGGCAGCTTTAGCCAGGAGTTTCTGAAGATGCCTCACCATAGCCCGTCAAGTGCCTCACAGACATGAACGAAGACAAGAGTGGATGGCCACCGGTGTCCCTGTGCCCTGGGGGCTCACTGAGACCGAGATACACAAAGCATTCTTACCTGGAGGCACAGGCCATGTTAGGGGAAGAAAAGCACTGGACTGGGGAGCTGGGAGACCAGAACTCCACCTGCTGACCTGCCCCAAACTTGCTGCGAGACCCTGTACTTGTGTGCCATCCTCTCCAGACCTCGGATTCTGGGCAAGACTCTGTGACCCATCGGACCCCTTCTGACTCTGTCATGCTGAAATCTCCTTAAAGGGCGGATGGTCGGTGCTTTCATTCTGTGGCCAAATACACCCCAAAGAGCTGGAGGAAGGCTTTAAGTTTTTGTTGGATGAATGAACGAGCAGATGAATGAGAGGGAGTGCTCCTGAGATCCAGGCATTTCTACAAGGCTTTCCGTGGGAGGCCTTGGTCCTCCACGGGAATTGTGGAACCAGCCATTCTATCTCTAAATTGGGGTTCAGGGAGGAAATGGGCAGCTAGCTGGATATTGGTCCTAAGCATTGGGCCAGGGGCCAAGCCTTCACCTTTTGGGGCTAACCCTAGTACCGAATTTATGTGCCTTTACTTTTCACCATCATGTATTTTCTTGCTCCTTAAGGGCCAAAACCATGCCCCACTATCACGTAGAAGTCCTGCTGGCATGTTTTATATGTTAATTTCAAATGAGTCTTAGTGTTTTAAAATACATTTATGTTTAATCTCTCACCAGAATACCCACAGGCATTAATGCATTTAAACAGATGTGCATCTATATGCAAAAAATAATTTATTCAGTTGACCAATGGTGCTTAATGCCCATATGGATTTATAGACACCTCTCAGGAAGTCTGCAGACCTCAGAGAGAGAAGACCTACGGATTGGGGAACCCTGGTCTCTCAGACTCCTTCCAGCCCTGTGTTCTAGAATTCTGTGTTCAGAGAAGTGACACTGATGCCTTGCACCTTTCCTGTCTCATGCCTTGCCAAGAGTCAATGAGAAAATGAATGTGAAGAGTTCTGAAAATTACATGTCCATGTATGTTGTTATTGTTATTATAGTTACCATCTGGCTAGTTTTCAGGAAATGAGGGAATCTTTAAGCTGGATTGCATTGGATGGTTGCACGAATGTGCACTGCTCAAGAGCACCATACTATTTACTTCTTAGACATTGTAGATTTGTGGTTTTATGATAACAATTTTCTACATGACGGCAATAAAGTGTCTTGCAAAAGGGCTTCTACTTTTTGCATAAAGGTGAAGTGTGGGCTCTGCCTTGTACAAAGCTGAATAGTTTAAACAGCTTGGCTCACATGGGCAATTTGCCACATGTCCATTATGTACACGCATACCCAACAGGGCTAGGAGCATAGGCCTTGGACATTGCCTGGAACGTATGGTCATCGGGGAGAGGGTGTTAAAATCTAGACTCACTCTTATGACCCTTGACAGACACTCTATTGCTCTGTTGAACATTCAGTGATCACTGTGGGGTAAGACTTGGGGTGGGGGCGTGAAAGCTAGGGCAGAGAGGCCTTGGGCACCTAGATGGGACTGGCCTCAACCCTGATGCAAAGTTTCAGGAAGTTCAACAAAGCATATTCTGGAAGTCATTTCATTTTATTGCCGCTTCTAAGGAGTGGGGGAGAGGTGAGCTATTTATGGATTTTGTTTAGACGGTGTTCAGGAACACTGCCCCAAAATGTGAAGGAGCAGAATCGGATTTGAAATGAGGGTCAGGAACCTTCTGGACATAGTTTCTTATTTAAAACGATGTTCTTTAAGTTGTATGACTATTTGGTATGAGTTCCCGATGCTGGCATCTGAATCTCATTTTTGTACTGTGTTTTTTAAGCCAATAAAGAAATGGACAGACAAAGGTCTGATCTGGATTATTCACAGCGGTGGCAAGATGGGGCCCCCACCCACCACAACTAGGCCCGTCTGGTGCCAGCAAGGCTGTTAGGGTCCGCCCCCTTGTCCCTGCCCGGGGGCCCCCTCTGATGGCTCCCCAGGTGTCCCACCCTTGAGCGCCAACCTGCTAAGACAGGAATGAAGTGCCCTGGGCATCAGGAGACCTGGGCCTTAGTCCAGCTCCCCGCAGGCTGAGGGCCTCGGGGACATGATACTCGCCCTCTGGACCTGACATCCTACAACACTGCGACTCTTAGGACGAGAGGTCAACTATATGTCCAGGAAAATCTGGGCCAATCTTAAGTCTACATCATCTGTCTTACTAAGTCCCTAATTTTGGTGCCCAAACTGCCATTGGGAACCAGGGTAAAAATGGACAGCATACAGTGTCTGGCTTTTGGTCCAGAGAATGTGGTCTCCTCTGGAAGGAGTCAAAGGCCTCTTCTCCCCTCTCTCAGATGACACATGAGTTCCTCCAGGGGCCCCCTGGGGAAGGCGACCCTCTAGTGTGCACAGCCTTCCAAACCACCTTTGCACTTCCTACCCTTGAAGGCTCCCTGTAATGCTCCGAGGAGGGCAGAAGAGGGCAGCGTCCCACTTCATAGACTGAGGCTCAGAAGGGGCAGGTGCCTTGTTCGAGGTCACATGGCCACCTCCAGACAGAACCTGGCCAGGATCCAGCTCCCCGAGCCCCTGTTTTAGGGTCTCCCCTTATTGTCTAATCTATCAGTTCTTTTACTCAGCCAATACTTACTGAGCATTTACTATGTGCCAGGGCTGATCTAGCTCTATGGAACACACATGTCACAGGCACGACAGGTCCCCTCAGGATACTCACGGACCTTGCTAGCTATGGGAATCTGTGCCAATAGGAATGTAAGATGGTGGGACACCACTGTGGTGTCACACCACAGAGGCTGTCAAGAGCACTGAGGTGCATGGGACACCCTGTTGCTTCGAATCACTTTCCAGAGGTGGGTAAGCGACATCAGGACTTAATTAACCTAATTTCTGACCCTGAGAAGTCACGAGGCTGAGTAGGTCAGAGATAATGGGGTCAGTCAAGACCTGGTTGAGTTCGGGATGTTGGCTGAGTTACAGGGAGGGCTGAGCCACACACAGGGGTCATTGGGATGCGCTTGTTCAGAAGACCAGAGTGTGCTCTGCCCTTGGCCTCCACACCAGGGAGACCTCCAATTTTGAACTGTAGTGACTGACACATCAAAAAGCAATCTACTAGAATCGTCTTAAAAAAAGAAAAGAAAAGTAAGAAAGGAACTAATTAGGGTTGCCAAATTTAGCAAATAAAAAATATGGGTGGCCTAGTTAAATGTGAATTTCAGGTATACAACAAATAATAGCAATACTGGGGCCATGCTCATGCTGACTAATTATTCATTGTGTCTCTGAAAGTCGACTTTAACAAGATGTCCTGTATTTTATCTGGCAACCCTGGAACTAATGAGAACAATTCTCTTCATTGCCTCCTCATGGGGAAAAGGGATGGATGGAAAATATACACAGGAATTTATTGACTGTAACTGTAACCGAACTCTAACAGAAGGACATCTGGGCTCTGAATACAGGCTTTCAGTGAAAACAACAGTTATTATCATGTTCAATCCCCACTTGCACACCTGGGAATAAGCATTCCGGAAACCCTCCTTCCCCTGGCTCACACGGCCTCTGGGCCGCTGCGAACCACAAGACCACTCCTGGGGGACAGGCCAGGGGACCGCAGCCAGGTAGGACCTGTCTCTCCTCCCCCACATGGTCACGAGGGCGCTTCTCTTGACTGGCCTGAGCCACAGACTCAGAGTAGGAAGAGGGGGCAAGAACACCTGAGATTTGATTCTTCTCACTTCTCAAAGGGACACTTAGATTCTTCCTGGTAGAACATTCTAAAGGGAGCTTGTGGGGATTCCTGCTCCCTGACATGGTCCTGTTAAGTGCAGGCTCCGCCAGGCCCCCTTGCCACAGCCCCTTACAATACTCGACTAAAATTTGCATCCATCCTCCAGCGACTCCAGCCAAGTTCAGGGCTGCCTTCCTTCCTCCCAGTCCTCTGGGTTTTGCATTCCAGGATTTGCTAACCAAAGTCATCTGAGACCCTGGGCAGCTTGGGCTTCCCTACTGGGCCTGGCTGGGGCTGGAAGTTACCCACACTCCAGTGAGCAGGGGGCTGGTGTTTTCCTGGCTGGGCTGGAAAAATTGAGGCCGAAGTCTTTGTTGTGGAGCATTTTCACTGAGGTGCGAACAAGAGACAGGGTCTGCCCTCTAGCGCTGCCCTTGGGCAGGGGGCTGGGCGGGGGAGGGACATTTGGCCTCTGTTTCCTCTACAACCACACCAGGACACGGGGAAGTCCAGGATGGCTGGCTCCACATTGCCGCCCCACACTAGCCCTGAGGAGCTTGTCATGACCTCATGCCGGATCGCTCTACAAGCGATTCCAGGGAGCAGCTGAGGCAAGAGTCCAGTGGTTCCAAGTCAAGCCTTTGGGACACTGTGAGAATTAAAAACAAAACCAAACCAAAGAACCTGGTCTCTTGATAGGAAAGAGGAAAGTGCATCCATGATTCAGTACCGCTCCATCCCCAAGGGTTTGGCCCTGTAGACTAGAATCTGGGGGGCCGGGATCTGACAGCCCATCTCAAAGAAGCAAAGTGAGGCCGGGGCTGGGCTGGGGAAGGCCCAGAGCCCATTGGCCAGGAGCAGAATGTGCTGTATGGTCCTCAGAGCCCATCCACATTGGTGTCCCTCTGTCTGTCCTAAGCAGAGTGTGGAGGACCTCAGAGAAGCTAAGAGGGGGTTTAGACAAGGAAGTGCTCGCTCCAGGGGAATCAGGGCCTTCCACACCAACGGGCTTGGTAGTGGGTAACACCTGGTCCCCAGGAGTGAGAGAACCGCGTCCAAGAGCCTTGGGGAGAAGGCTCTACCATGGCGTCCTCAGGTTCTCTCCCATTCCAACTCAAGTTTTCTCTCTCGGCTCACAGCTTCCTAGAAAAAGGACAGAGATCCATCATTTCCAAGTCCCTCATCTGGGACGTTCCTCCCCTTATTTCCACTGAGAACACGCCTCACAATTTCAAGTGCCTCAGGCAGCCCAAGCAAGTAGCCAGGACCCATTATAGTCAACTGGATTCGTAGACTTCGGAAATCTCAATTTATGCCAAAAATCAGCTGTCAAGTCCCGCTTTGTAATTACAAGGGTCTTTTGCAGCTGGAGAATTCCACTGACGAGTGGGAGTTGATAAGAGTGTTGGAAACATCATTTGATTTACAAAAGTCTGGTTAATATTTGGTTTTCCAGGAAGGGGAAAGAAGTGGAGTGGCCTCCAAGAGGGCTGAGTGCAGTTGTGCAGAATGCACACAGTACAAGGAGACACTGCCAAAACAAAGCGTAAGCGTTTCATGGACATATTCATGTTGCGGCTTATTTGTACCATTTTCTGTATATTATTTGTATAGTTCTGGGGCTTTGTATGTCATTCACACAGATTTCTAGAGGTGGAAGTCAACTGTTTTAACAAAACCAGTATTTATCATGATCTTCCAGCAGCTGGAAATCAAGTTCTCCAGGAAAGGGTACTGTTTTCTCAGTGCACAAGGCAATAGATGGGCTAGTGTTGGCCTTGACTATGGCCAGAAAGAGGCAGGTGGGGTCAGAAAGGAAACTGGGTGGACAGCATTCCGGGACAGAGCAGGCAGTGTCTGGCCTCTGGGGTCACCCTGGGCAGTTCCACACCTCAGGGCAGCTGTATTCCTGGATCCGGCTGGGGTGAGGCCTGTAGGTGAGCCACACCGTCTCGGAAGTGGAGAGCAGAGAGAAGTCGAGTGGGCAGGGGGCAGGCCTGGATGGGAGGACCAGGAAAGTACATGTGAGGAGAAATGAGACACAAAAGGGGCACTGCGAAGACCTGAGTTTATCCTTTTTTAATTTTTTAAGTTTATTTACTTATGAGAGACAGAGACAGCATGAGCAGGGGAGGGGCAGAGAGATAGCGAGACAGAATCTAAAGCAGTCTCTAGGCTCTCAGCTGTCAGCACAGAGCCCAATGCTGGGCTTGAACCCATGAACCATGAGATCATGACCTGAGCCGAAGTTGGACGCTTAACCGACTGAGCCACCCAGGTGCCCCAAGACCTGAGTTTCAAGGCCTCTTCCACATGCTATGTGACCCTGGCCAGTCCTTTGCCCTCTCAAGGACATTGCAGGAAGACACCCGCAGAACCCACTCACAGAAATGCTGGGATGTGGACTTGCACATTCTTGGATGGTTTTTAAATCCAACTGTGTCCTTCTGTTTAAGTCCTGTAATGACTCCCCAGCAGCAAAGGTGAAGGTCAGCTTTGTTAGCATTGCGCCCCAGCCAGCCTGCCCTATCCCTGACACCTCCCTGCGCACCTCCAAGTGCACCCCAGGCCTCTTCCTGCCCAAATGGAGAAGCTAGGACTAGACCCTGTGACTTCTGATTCACTCCAGTGCTCCTTCTACCCTGGGAGGCTGTATCCCCTAGTGATTCACACCAAGACACTGGTGACAGACAACTTGATTCAGTTCCTGGCTCTGCCACCTACCTGCTATGTGACTTTGGGCACATTGCTTACCCTCTCTGTGCCTGGAACATAATAATTACTTGGGAAGTTTTAGCTATTATCATTACATTCACATGTGAATGGGGAGAAATTCCATAGTAACTCAAAGGAGGGGCTCTCTACTGGTAGAAATCTGAGGAGTCTGACAGACTGGGTAGCAGTTGAGAGGATCTGAGTAGCAATGAGCAAGAGGGATCTCCTCCTTTTCCATTGGTAGCCTGGAGGCAATCTCTAAATTTCTGAATCTGTTTTGCCACTTTGAGGCCAGTTACATAACCCAAATCAGATGACCACTGAACTCTTACTGGAGGAGAGACGAGGCTAGCGGTGGAGAGCTAGGCTGATACATATACCTAGCCATGCTCCAGGAGCAGAGGGTATCTCTCAAGACCCTGAGATCAAGAAACACATGCTTTACTGACCAAGCCAGCTAGGCACCCCTTTCCCTGTAGCTTTTATTCTAGCCTCTCTTCTCTTTGTTGCGTCCTCCCAACAAAGTCAGCTGGGGACCAGGAGTTTGCACAAGACTAGGCCATGGATATGACAGTGTCACTTGCAACTGTAGACTTCCTTTCTTTCTGGGTTGCTTCTCCTCTATGCCTAACCTTTTTGAACATCTCTTTTTTACCCCCTACCCTGGTCTTTGAAGCTCAGGGTATAAATTTGCATGGAATTGCTTAAGACCATCAATTGGTAAATTGCTTCCAGGCAGTTTCATAATCTGTTCCATAAAGGAACAACGCAGACGGAATGTGTGACCTACTGACAACAGTGTTTCCCACAGCTGTGAATGTTGTTTTGTTTGTTTTTATCACAGGCTGCTGCTTTATAAAGCCTCTTGAATCCTAGAAGTTTATCAACCAAGGAAGCATGGGGTGAATTATAGAGTTCCCACTGCTCCAATGTATAGGAAGAGACCTGACCCTGGAATGAAGGGACCCAAGTCTGGGTCTGGCTTCCAGATGGCACTCCCTGCCCCAAGGAAGCTTCCCTACCCCCACAGCAGACCTGCCTATGTTCTCATGCCCAAACTTGACCTTGAGCTCTTAAAGACAGAGATATGGACATTCAAAAGTCAAAGAAGTCTTGGGGCTGAAGAGCAAGGAACAAAGTGAGACGAATCCCAGGACGCACTAAACCCATGACCCCTAAGGACCAACAACTGCCTGGCGGATCCTGCCCCCTCCCTGCCCAACTTTCAGTCCAGAAAATGACACATGCATCTGCCCCACTTTCTGCAGCAGCTCTGAGAATCCTCCCCACCATATGGCTTCCCACCACCCACCAAGTACCTACCTGCTCAGACCTCAAAGTGGGCCTGTCGCTGCTGAGGTGAGCTTCTGACCCTCATCTATCTGATACATCTTCCTGCCTACCCAGGGATCCCAACTGGGACAGGAACAACACGGAAGAATGTCACTTAGAATGACGTGGTGATTTTTCTGACCAATGGAGGCTTGAAGTGAATTAGATAGCAGTGTGGGTCTGTCCCATTCAGTGAATATTTTGATAACTGAGTACAATAGTTGTAGATGATTCCTGGCTTCGTTTGTGTTTAAAACTGACATTTTTGGGGTCACCTAGGTGGCTCAGTTGGTTAATTGTCTGACTCTTGATCGCAGCTCAGGTCATGATCTCCTGGTTCATGGGATTGAGCCCTGCATCAGGCTTTGCTCTGTCACTGCAGAGCCCACTTGAGATTCTTTCTCCTTCTGTCTTTGCCCCTCCTCCACTAGTGCTCTCTCTCTCTCTCTCTCTCTCTCTCTCTCTCTCTCTCTCTCTCTCTCTCAAAATAAATAAACTTAAAAATAAAACCCCAAAGCTGGCATTTTTCATTTGTAAGTGTATATGTATGTATGCATGTCTCTTTTAAAAAATGTATGGCTCAATAAAAAAGGTAAGACTTAGTTCTTGTCTTTGGTCTAAAGTTCAATTTTGAGGGTACATTCTCAAAAGTTGGGATTGAGTTTAATTCATCTTTGCTATCTCTAGAACCCAGAAAAGTACTTGGCATTTATTAGGTGCTCAATAAAGGTTGACTAATGGAATCAATGACAATATAATTTAATAAAAAAAAAAAACTATACCAAGCAGGCCTAAATTGATTAGGGTTTTAGCTGTAGCTTGGCAACAGTTTGGATCTCTACACGTTGAGGGTCACAGGGTCACACAACTGTCTAGTTCGGTTCTAAGTAGAGCTCCATTGAGAAGGTATCTAGTTAACCTCTGCCTATAACCCTAACATCTAACTAAATTACTGAGTGCTAATTACACATCTCGAATTCTACAACAAAGCACTTTACATGTTGGCCTCATTAAAGCCTCACAATATTATCCCTATTTTACAGATTGGGAAACAGAGGCTCAGAAAGACCATGCGTCCTAAGCATGCTCACTGAGTGAGATAGTGGCAGAGCAGAGGTTTTCTGTTGGGTGGATCCAACTCCAAAGCCCAATTCTTAATCCCCACTCCTACTGACTCCCCCTACCCCTGTAGACGGTTCCTAAAGTTTTTCCTCCCCGTGGAATTTGAGAAACATAGTCATGCTCACTGAGCTTTGCTGCCTGGTTTTTTGGATCGTGGATGTCTTGGAAAGCCTTTTCTGGTGCCATTTGTATTTTGTTTGTTCTTCTTGAATATCTTGCTCATCCAACTCGAGTCTTCAGCAGGGTTTTCCCTGAGCAAGAGATGAAGCAAATGGTTTGTTAATAACCTGTCCCGTGTTCTCCACTGTCAGGGCCCTGCTCCAGCTCAGAAGGTAGACAGACACACCAACGCTATGATTTTTAATCCTGGCTAAACACTGGAGTTCCACACCAAACATTTGTTTTATAGTCAATGACTATTTATGTAAGTAACATTATGCCAACTAATCAATGGAAACTCGGTTAAACTTTTATACAATTATATGCCAGTGCAATAAAATTTAAACCATGTGAACAAAAATGCATAGTTTATGCCCAAGCACAAATTTTTAAAATTTATGCAAGCTCTTTCAAAAAGTCTTTGTAAAAAATGTTTATTTATTTTTGAGAGAGAGAGAGGGAGAGAGTGAGAGAGAAAGAGACACCAGGGGAGGGGCAGAGAGAGGGAGAAAGAGGATCCAAAGCAGGCCCTGTGCTGACAGCAGAAAGCCTGATGTGGGGTTTGAACTCATGAACCATGAGATCATGACCTGAGCCAAAGTCAGATGCTCAACTGACTGAGCCACCCAAGCACTCCCCAGAAGTCTTATAATGAAAAGTACACTTAATGTGAGAAGCAGGTATGTTTTAATATATTTGATATGATATGGAGGGGGAGCATTGGAAGGAGCTGCTCTCCCAATACCTGCAGCTGTGACCCCGAGCACTCCAGCCTCTGCCAGAGCTGCCCTGGGGCAGGAGGGATGAGGGTAGGGCAGGGGAGAGATACCCTTTGTCCAACTCTCTGATTTCCTGCTTGTGCCTGACAATGGCCAACCCAACTGGCAAGCAGCCAGCAAGAGAGACTGGGAGTCTCCAAGAACTTAAAAAACAAAACCCAAAATCCTCAGGCCCTCCCAGAATGACTGCAAAAGAAATAATGGAGAACATGCTACACAACCCAGACAACTGATGTGCATTATAAAAAAAGATTTTCTGGGAACAATCTGCAACACAGGAATATTAGCCCTCTTACCAGCTGATAGAAAATAATGTTGATTAAGGGAAGCCTTTGATAGAGTCCCTCAATTCATACCATGCAGGGGCTACCTCGGGCTGGGATGTAACATGCCTGCTAGCTCTCCTGAACTGAGATGGTTCCAGAGAGTAAGATGTGAGGGGCTGCACATTCTCCAGTTGCTTTTGGAGAAGGTACATTGAGCTCATTTCCCACTTGGTGCCCCTGCTGAAGAAGAGAGAAGTGTAAAGGGGTGGACTATAATCACACAAACCGGAAAAGGATCCCAGTGTTCCTAGGGTAGCTAAAGAGAAGGAAAATATCACTTAACTGGGCCCCCCTTCCCTTGGCCAAAGGAAAGAATGTGTCCTTAGTTAAGGACAAACTTACATTGCATAAGGCTTGCTGGTGGCTTCCTTCACATTAACCACAGGCATGGCGCCTTTCGGATTTGAAGAGGCGAGGGGAGCTACAAAAGTAAAAATCGAGGCGACATGAGTGAGACAGGATGGGGAGGAGTACTTAGTCATTTTTGAAATAACAATAGGACATAAGCAAGAGTGTCCAGAAACAGAAAACAACTCTCTTAATCTCAAATTATCATATTAAGGACCAGAACTATGCTCTTGGATTTGACAGAGACCCAGGGTAGTAGCATCTTGTGGCAGGATGGATACTGACCTTCGGTGTAATGTTATCAACAATCCCCTCACAAAAAAGCAGCCATGTTAGGGCAAGTTTTCAGGGAAACCGCCCCCCCCCCCAGGGGCCTGAACCTTCCATCACCTGCTATATGTATATGTATATATGTTTTTCTGTTTTAATGGAATAGAAAATATTAATAGTTTCAGGACCATTGCTCTTAAGTAAGCTCTTTTCTTATTTTCTGTGAATATGGAGATAGATAATATATGAAAATGACTATGTAATTTTGTAATGTGTGTAAATAAAAAAATGTAAAATATTTAAGTTCCTCTACTTGAAGTTCTTTCATCTGGGGTCTCATTGGATATCCCTGGCTCTCTAAAATCTATTGGCACTCCTTTGTTTATAGATTTTCCTGTGACTTTTTGCAACCCCCTCTTCCCCCAACAACAACATGGCCATCACTAAATGACAGATCACACCAACCTCTGAGAGGCTCCCTTCTGCCCAGCTCCCACGGATGGCATAGGCTGTCATTACCGAGGCTCGGCCCAAGACTGTAACTTTACAGCACTGCTGAATGTAAGGGCCAGACAGCTCTCCACTGTGACGTTCTGCCCTGTGATGTGTTCAGCAGCTTCCCTGGTCTGTACACACCAGATGTTACCCACTGGTCAAAATCAAAAATGTCTCAAGATATTGCCAAGTGTCTCCGGGGGATAAAATGGCCCCTAGTTGAGAACCACTGGACTGTCTGTCCCCTCTGTCTACCCTCAGTGCAAGCAAGGAGTGCCAACTCAGGGCCTAGGATTGCCCAGGCTACCTGAAGATGGCTTTAGGCACAGGTGTGAATAACAAAACAAATGCATTTCATTTAACAGCACATTAGAGAGCATGTGAAACACTTTGGCCAATTTTCTTAATGTCCTGATATTTTTGTCTCACCCTGATTTTAATCTATTCCAGAGAATGTGTACCCCTGACTTGAGGCAGATCTTCCAAGAAGGAACCCGTCATGTTAATCTGTGATGATGTTTGCACTCATAACTATGGGAGTTTGGTGGATGGACCACGAAGACACCATCTGGCCTTGGTGCAGGTCCCCTCTCCCTTTGCCCCCACACAGACCATCCACAGTAGCCAAACTGATATCCTCTTCATCCTGAATGTTCCCTTGCACTTTCCTTCTCTGTAACGGAGCCTCTAGAATGAACAAAATCTGAAATTCTCATTCTGCTCGGCCCCATCCTGTCTCACAGATCAGGATCATCCAAACCATGTCTTTCAGCTCACCTGTCACCTCCAAGAAGCCTTCCTTAATCCATCAGACAAAAATGATTTTTAAAAAATTCTTTTTAATGTTTATTGACTTTTGAGAGAGAGAGAGACCGAGACATAGAGCACGAGTGGGAAGGGACAGAGAGAGAGGGAGACACAGATTCGGAAGCAGGCCCCAGGCTCTGAGCTGACTCTGAGTTGTCAGCACAGAGCCTGATGCAGGGCTTGAACTCAGGAGCCGTGAGATCATGACCTGAGCCAAAGTCAGATGCTTAACTGATTGAGCCACCCAGGTGCCCCAGAAGTGATCTCAATCTCTATGACTACTTGATTACCTCCCACACTCCATTTTTGTTAGTGATGGAGCAGTTACCAATTTTTTTTCTGTATTGAGGCTCGTATCTCTGTCATCCCCTCTGCTGGAAGGGAGATTTCCTGAGAGTAAGGAATTGAAAACTGTTCATCTTTGAAGACTCAAGAGAGGTACTTTTCAAGCTGTCTCTAGAAGATACTAGTTGTGAAGACCCAGTTTTTAAACATCTTTCTTTTTGTAATCCATAATGGACTAGTTCTTTTGTGAAATATAATACAATGAATTAGTAGGAAAATGATCAAGCTCTTGGATGTCCTGACAATATTTTTGCTAAAAATAATCCTAAATGCTACTCTGTGCTCATTGCATTGCAAATTAGTAACAAATAGTTTGGGGACGCGCATTGGTCCACAGAACACTCTTTGAGTAGCACTGCCCCAGCTTAGTGGCTGTCACAATAAAACTTTCTGGCACAGTGCTTCTCAAACATGGTTCTCAAAAGAACCACCTGGAAAGCTTGTAAAAAAATATATAGCTATCTGGGACCCACTCCCTGAGTTAGTAGGTCTCAGGTGGGGCCTGAGATTTTGCATTTCTAACAAGTTCCCAGGTAATGAGCTTGCTGACATGGTCTCTGACCAGTCTTTGAAAATCACTGACCTGAAGACCTGAACAAATGTCAAGAACACCTTCCCCTTGTGGTGGCCTATCCTCAAAACAGGTAAAGTCACTAAAGCTAACTGCTCACGTCACCAGTGCATCCCTCTAAAGCAGTGGTTATCAGCTGCCGTGTTGCACATTTGCCAAGGGGTTGCACACGTGAGACATACTTCTGGCTGCTTCTGTGAGAAGCCTGAAGGGTCCGTACCTTGGGGCTGTTCTGGGTCCAGGTCCTGCACGGGCAGCTGCGTAGGTGATGCTGAAGGAGAACACTGGGGCAATGTTTGAGATGCCACTGCAGCCAAAGGCCCCAGGGATGGCCTGAGTGACACAGATGACTGGCAGGGTGGGGATCTTGGTGGTGATCCAGATGCTCGTGATTGGACAGGTGTTGAGATGAGTGCTAAGGGCACATCTGGGAGTGAGGCAGGCGGCAGGTCAGCTGGAGAATGTGATGAGGCCGGAGCAGTTGCAGGTGACTGCTCAAATGAAGAGGCAGCTGGTGAAACAGGTGATTCTACAGGATGCTCATGTGTGGGTTCAGGTGTCTCCACAGGTGAGGACACAAGTGGACCATGGCTGTCCTTTCCTTCCTCTTTGGGAGCCCACTGTGCATGAAGTTGTGTGGATTCCTCCTGCTTTGTTTGGAGGCTTGATTGGTTGCCTTCAGGGCACTCATTGCCAAGGGCAAGTTCTATGTTGCAGTACACTTCTACTCGGGGGAACATGACTCTCTTGGAGGGAGAATTGAGGTAAGCAGCATCTAGGAAAACAGATGGGGTCACACAGATGGCATTACTAACCTCTGGCATCAGCATAGTGTTTTCAAAAAGCGATTTCCCAAATTATTTCTATAAGCAAGATTAGTGCTTTTCAATAACCTTTCTTTACTTACTCAAATTATATTATTTGATTGTGGATTGATTCACTTATTCAATGGATACTCACAGAGCATCTGCACATGTATAGGCCTTATACCAGGCACTGAGGAGTGAAGGGGACAAAAACAGTGTGATAATTCCTGACCTCTTAGAGCATATAGTCTAGCATGGGGGTGGGCATTGACTACCCAGATAATCTCAGGTTGTGACCAAGGCAACTTCTAGGCAAGAGTGAAACATGATGTTAGGAGAGAGGGCAGCAGGGAGGTTAATCAGAAGGGCTTCCCTGGGGGAGTGATGTTAGAGCTGAGATCTGAAGGGCAAGTGAGGGTCAGGTGGTAGTCAGGATGGAATGGGGAAGAGCATTTCAGACAGGGGGAACAGTACACACAAATGGACAGGTTCGACAGAGCATGAGGAGTGCCCGAAAGATCAGTGTAGTTAGAGCAGGGGTGGGAACACTGGGGGGAGAGATAGGGCTGAGGAGGCCACAGGGGCCAGACCTTGCTGGTAGGCAACATTGAGGGTCCTTGGTTTCCACGGAGGCCATGAAAGACTTATAGGCGAGGGTGGGGTGGGATGTCACACTGCCTCTGGCTTTGACAAGATCCCTGTGGCTGCTGCATGGAGACTCACTGAGAGGGGCTTGGGGACCCAGGGAAACCTGTAAGGCTGCTCTGGAGAGGTGCTTAGGGCTTGCACCTGGAAGGAGATAGAAAGAAATGGAAGATTCTGTTTTGGAGGTAAAATAAATAAGAATTGGCAATGGATCAATTGAGGGAAGAGAGGAGGTAGCCGGTTTGCACAACCAGATGGACGCTGGTTGCTGAGAGGTGACAATGGAGGGGACGGGTTGGGGGAGCAGTGAGGAGGGCACAGGCTATGAGGTTGTTCAGGGACATGTGGATTTTAGGGGGCCTTAGAGATGTCCAAGGAGAGACGACAACTGGGTAGCTGGATACATGGGTTTGGATCTCAGAGAAGGGATGAGGGTTAGAGGTGTACGTCTGGGAGCCCCGTCTAAGGGTGGTAACTGCAGCTGTGCTGGTGGCTGTGGAGGGGTTGCCAGGGAGGAAAAGCACAGTGGGAACAGGAGGGAGTGAGGAATGAGCAAGGAGAGGGGGAGAGCAGAACCCAGGCAAAGTTTCTAAATTAGGCAAGAATGGGATAGACCTGCAAGTTGTTGGTAAGAATCCAGTTGAGAGGAAGGGGTTCGATATATAAAAGAGAAATAGAATAATGGATAATTCAAGAGTCCTGAAATGGGAAAGGGGTCTGAGCACAGGTAGTGTGTGGGCTTTAGGCAAGTAGAGAGTTGCTTCCTTTGACATTCTCTAGGAAGGAGGGAGGCAGAGAAGGGCGAGTCTGTATATTTGGGTTTGTTTTCTTCTGTGAAGTTGTTTGGAGACAAATCCCTCCATGGGGGATCAGGGAGTGAGGTACTCTTGAGGTGGTGATGGCAGAGGAGGAGAGAATAGGTTGACAAGACAAATACTGCACTACTGTATTTTGTGTAGAGACTCACAAGCTGGTTCTAAAATTCATATGGGATTAGAAAGGACCTGGAATATCCCAAACACCTTTGAAACAAACAAACAAAACAACATTGGAGAACTAGGACCTAGAATATCCCAAATAAGTTTGAAAAAAATAAAAGTTGGAGAACTAAGACTACCTGACGTCAAGATTTATTATAAAGCTGCAGTGATCAAGACAGTATGATATTCACATAAAGACAGAGAAATCAATCAATGGCACAAAATAGAAGGTCTAGAAATGGACTCACAACATACCTAGACAACTGATGTTACTCAAAGGTACAAAGTCACTTCCATAGAGAAAGCATAGTCTTTTCAATGAACAGTATTTGATATTCACATGCCAAAAACAATAAAAAAGAACTTTGCTTTATACCTGGAACCATATCCAAAAGTGAACTCAAAATGGAATATAGATACAAATGAGAAGTCAAAAACCTACAAAACTTCTAGAAGGAAACATAAGTGATCATGAGTAAGGCAAAGATTTCTTAGATAAGACACCAAAAGCATGATTCATAAAGAAAGCAAAATAATAATAAGGGTACCATCAAAATTAAAAACTCCTTTTCACAAGACTGTTAAGGAATTGGAAAGAGAAATCCAGACTGAGAGAAAATATTTGAAAATCATATTTCTGATAAAAGACATTTCCCTGGGACCATGACCCAAGCCAAAATCAAGAGTCAACCAACTGAGCCACCCAGGCGCCCCTTATTTCTTAAACATTTAAATAATTATTAAATTATTTTCCAATGAAAAAGCAAAAATTATATACTATTACAGGTATAGAGGAAGCCTTCTATGTTCCCATTATCTTTCCTACGTACCCTATCCTGAGTTTGAGTTTTATAATTTCTATACAGTTTTGTATTTTCCATATTTATTTACTATAAATATATACACTGTTGTGTATATTTAAAATTTTTGTATCAATTGAAATAAATGACCATACATTCTCCTTTAATAAAAAATATGAAATCTTTTAAATTAAACAATTCAATTTTTAGATAGGCAAAAGAGCCCGCTGAAGGCGTTTCCAATGGTCAAAGCAGGAACAATTTGACTATCAAAATAAATAAAGATTGAATAATAACCCAAAGTATAAAATAAGTATCCATGAGTCCATACTGAAACAAACAAGTGATTGAAGAAGAATACAAATGGGGGAGAAAAGACAAATCTCCCAAGCAAAGAGCTTTATGTAGATACCCTGCTACTCTGCCCTCAAGAAAGTAACGCCTAACTCTCACCCCTAAGTGTGGGCTGTGCACAGTAACTTCTTTCCAAAGGACACAGTATAGAAAGGGGGAGAAAGAGCAACTTCACAGCGGAGAAACCCAATAAACAGCATTGCAGACGGGTGCAAGGTCAACATCATGGGTGACATGCCATGGGGACAGCATGTACCCTTGATATAATGTGATGACCCCACGGCATTTTGCCCTTGTGGGTCTTCCTCCCTGGAACCCAGAACCACAAGCTAATCATGAGAAAAACATCAGACAAACCTCAACTAAGGAACATTCTGCAAAATATCTGGCCAGTACTCAAATCTGCCAAGGTCATTAAAAACAAGGAGAGTTGGGTCCGACTTAGGCTCAGGTCATCATCTCACAGTTTGCTTTGTGTGTTCAAATCCTACATGGGGCTTGCTGCTGTCAACACAGAGCCCACGTCAGATCCTCTGCGCTCTCTCAAAAATAAACATTAAAAACAAACATAAGGAGAGTCTGAGAAAGTATTATGGAGAAGAAGAACATAAAGAGATACCATGGCAGAATGTGATGTGGTCTCCTGAAGGGAGTCCTGGATCAGAAGAAAGACATTAGGTTAAAAAGTAAGGAAATCTGAATATATGGCTTCAGTTAATAACAACTTATCAACATTAGTTAATTAATTGTAAACACTACACTTGGTACACTATGTACTAAATTTTATGTGTACCATACTATAACATCTAACAGATGTGAGACTTTTTTTTTAATGTTTATTCATTTAAAAAAATTTTTTAATGTTTTTTATTTATTTTTGAGAGACAGAGACAGCGCAAGCAGGGGAGGGTCAGAGAGAGAGGGAGATACAGAATCTGAAGCAGGCTCCAGGCTCTGAGCTAGCTGTCAGCACAGAGCCTGACATGGGGCTTGAACCCACAATCGTGAGATCATGACCTAAGCTGAAGCCGGACGCTTAACCAACTGAGCCACCCAGGCGGCCCTGTTTATTCATTTTTGAGACAGAGAGAGACAGAGTGCGAGCAAGGAAGGAGCAGAGAGAGAGGGAGGCACAGAATCCAAAACAGGCTCCAGGCTCTGTGCTGTCAGCACAGAACCCGATTCGGGGCTCGAACCCAAGAACCATGAGATCATGATCTGAGCAAAAGTCGGACTGAGCCATCCAGGTGCCCCTACATGTGAGACGTTATAATAGGGAATGGGGAGTGTATGGAAGCTCTCCATACCATTTTCATATTTTTTCTGTAAATCTAGAACTATTCTTAAATAGTGGGAAATGACCACCAGAATTGAACATTTAAATAAAGAAGATGAGATGGCAAATAAGCACATTAAAAAATGCTGAACATCATTAGTCATTAAGGAAATACAAATTAACATCACAATAAGATACCACCACACAACCATTAAAATGGCTAGAATTAAAAAGATTGACCATTTCAAGTGTTGGTGATAATTTGGAGAAACTAGGACTCTCATGCACGGCTGTGGGGATGCAAAATGGTACAGCCACTTCAGAAAAATAGTCTGGCAGTCTCTTAAGTAAACATACATTCTAGGTATATGTCCTTAGTATATATCCCAAAGAATTGAAAATAGGATCTTAAAGATTATTTGCACACTCACGTTCATTGCATCATTATTCACAATAGCCAAGAGGAAGAAGCAATCAAAATTGTTCATTGATAGACAAAACGTGGTATGTACACGAGTATGTGTCACAGATGCTACAAAATGGATAAACCTTGAGGACATTATGATAGTGAAATACACCAGTCACAGAAAGACAAATACTGTATGATTCCATTGATATGAGGTATCTAAAGTAGTCGATCTTCTAGAAGTAGAAAATGGGATGGCAGTTGCCAGGGCTTTGGAGAAGGAGAAATGAGGAGCTGTTGATCAATGGGTATAGAGTTTCAGTTTTGCAAGATGAAAAGGTTCTGGAGATTGGTGGCACAATGTGAATATACTTAACACTACTTAACTGTACACTTACAAGTGGTTAGGATAGTAAATTCTATGTTATGATGTGTGTTTATCCTGATTTTATATATATATATATATATATATATATATATATATACGTCACCTTGACATTCCACTCATAGGTATTTAACCCAAGAGAAATGAAAGCAAAGGTTTGTAGAAAGATTCCATGCATACTTGGCAGCAGCTTTACTCATGAGATCCCCAAACTGGACACGACCTATATATCCATGAATGGGGGACTAGATAAACGAACTGTGGTATCTTCATAAATGGAATGGAATGTAAAAAGGAATGAACCATTTATACATGCAATAACATGATGAGTCTCAGAATAATTATACTGAGTGAATGAATGTAGACCAAAAAGAGCCCACACTATAAGTCCATACTGGAAATGTCTATAATGGCAGAAAGTGGGGGGATGAGGGAGGGGGTCACAAAGGAGCGTGAGGAAACTTTGGGCATGATGGATGATGGTCCACTCTCTTGTGGTGCTGGTTTCACAAGTGTGTGTGTGTTTGTGTGAGTAAGAGAGAGAGAGAGAGAGAAAGTTAAATTGTGAGAGGAGGAAGGGTGCAAGAGAAGGAAGAAGGCCAAGATGGAAGGAAGGAAGGGAGGGAGGGAGGAAAGGAGTCGGTCAGCCTGGCCAGGTGCGCCTGGATGCCAGATGGATATTTTAGACATGGCATCCTCTGAGCTCCAGCCTCACTCAACGCCCACATGCACATGTCTGTGTGGGGAATGTGGATTTTCAAGCACACCAGCAGGCAGTGCCCTTCCCTTTGGCAGAAGGCTGCTGCCAGGGGAAGCCAAGGGTGGAGAGGGGAGCTTGCCCAGCAGCAGGAATAATTAGGAGGATGTGAGTCCTTAGAAGGGTGGAAGAGGAGGGTGCCAGAAAGCAGGTGTAGGCGTTGAGGGTGACACTGCAGGTGTGGCTTGCTGCTGGAGCTGACCCTCCTCCAGAAACCAGTAGGGCAGAAGGCTGGAGCAGACTCCCATTTTTCTGTTCCCAGATGGCAGGTGGGAATTAAGAGTGTGGCTCTGGGCACCAGCCACCATTTCTCAGGATGTGTCATACCTCCCGCTCGCATCTGGTGCCGAGAGGAAAATCCAGTCCCACCAAACCCAAGAGGATTTAGGGGTGGAGCTGAAGGCCACACTGACAAAGCCATGCAAACACTGGCAAATTGGAAGAGGAATCAAAAATAGCTGGTAGTCGGCACGAGACATTTTCTTCCTTATGAGTGTGTCTGTTCCTGCTTGGAGTGATTCCAGGACCTCTGGGAAAACCTCCATCCTCTACACACTGTCCTAATTCTTTAGTGGATGCCTGAAATGCTACTATTAGAGTCTTGTCTTTGGCTTTTCGACTGCCATTTACACCATGATGTCCACAGTAGCTAACAGGAGAAGGGTGGGGGAGGGAGAGACGGGTCCCTCCCAGGGGCTGGCAGAGGGGCTACTGAAAATGGAGGAGACCAGAGATGCTTAGCAAGGCACTTTGTAACTCTCCCCAGGGCTTGCCCTGAGAAGAAGAGAAAGAGATTCTAGGGGAGAGACAGGCAGCCAGGCTGCAACCTGAAGTGTAGAGGGGTCTCCTGACCCAGGGAACTGGTATCTGCTCTAAAATCCCAACCTCAGATCAAGGGATCCTACAACCCCAAGTCCCCAGTACACCCCATCATGGAGGAAAGAGTGAAGGGGCTCCCCAGCTGGCTCTGGGATGGACCCCAGGCCCTCACCAGCGCCTCCTATTCCTGAGGCTCTGTAGGTGAGACCCCATTTCTACCCCTTGGGTGGTCCTCCTTTTGGACACTTGGGGCTCAGTTATCACATCTGTCACCGGTGTCAATGTGGGGTGGGGGGAGTTGTCAAAGAACAGTCAGGGTTAGGGAGAGTCTTTCCTGCAGAGAGCTGAGAAGAGGTGCCTGTCTCCAAGGTCAGAGGGTCAGTGGGCTGGATTGACAATGTCTAGGAATAAAATCCCAAGGTAAGTTCCAAGATCAGCCTCCTGAGACAGATGAGGAAACCGAGGCGCTGGGAGATGAATTACCTACTCAAGGTCACACAGTTAGTACTGTCAGGAACCAAAATTTAACCCTCTTTACAGATTAGGAACCAGGACAGAGAGGGCAAGTGATTTTCCTGAGTTCACACAGCTGGTGAGGCAGAGGGAGGGAGGGGGTGGTGAGAATCCTGGCCCAGGCCTTCTTGCATCCATAACCCACGTTACCTCCATCTTCTCTCTTGCTTCTCCTATCCCTTGTGGGGAGAATGGAGCCAGGAGAACGGAAAGACTCAGGACAAGGGGAGCTTGGGAAAGCAGGATGCAACTTTGAAGGAAAAAAAGTCAACACATCCTACGGAACACATCCTACCACGTTCGATCCCTTAATCACTCATAAAACATATATATTTTTTAACTACATACACAAGAAGTTCACCACAGTATTCCTTATAATGGTGAACATTTGGAAACTCAAAGGAATGATCAAACTTTGCTGTACGACTGCGATGAAATATCACACAATTGCCAAAAAAGACAGTCGCAAAGACCATATGACAACATGGGGGCAAACACTTCCAATACATCAAAAGGTAAACGCCTTTTGACCCAGGAATCCCTTTTATTGGAAATATGTTCTATGGGCACAATTCTAAGTATGGAAAAAGCCTTTTTTCTTTCCTTTTATCAACAATGTTTGCCATGGTCTTCATGGAGTTAGCGTGTGTAATACACGCCATAGGAATCTTCCACACACGAATGCATGGAGGATGTGCAAGTGTAGGGACCACACTTGCTAAACCAACACAGGGCACAGGCTCTTCCCTCTCATTTGTTGATCCATATGTCACTGCGAGTCTTACACAAATATAAACTAGTCACGTCTAGTTGTGCATTAACAACATGATTGTCTTGGAAGGAGAATAAACTGAAATGACATGAGAATGGAATCCTTCAGGAAGATTTGAGCTGTGTTTTCTAAACATGCTCTTAAATCCAGAAATATGTCTGTACAAAAGCCTATCCATTGACTGGCAGTTACCCTAAAAAGTACTTTTCCAAGAAGACCCCAATTTCTGGCCACAGGGGCCTGCCCTGGACAATGTAGGCTGCTGGATCCCTCACCCATTTCGAGAACTCCTGGGAAAGGGAAGCTCCAGTTTGCAAAATGGAGGAAAGGCTTCTGGACTCAGCACTTCTACTTCCTATCTTTGCCCCACCCCCCAACCCACCCCTTCCTTGGGGCACCATCTGGTACTTACTCAGCCGCCTCAAGTAGGAAACAGCATCTTCGTACCCTCGGTAGTAGTAGTTGTGCAAGATCTGCAAGGAGGGGACAGCAGGAGAAAAAGCTAATGCTGCAGCAATGGAGAGAGCCAACGTCCCTTCTCCCAAAGCAGCTACTTTCATTGCTCTTGAGCTTTATTTGATGAGCTTTTCAAAATGTACCCGTACATTTAGGGGCGCCTGGGTGGTTCAGTGCGTTGAACACCAGACTTGAGCTCAGGTCATGATCTCACAGTTGGTGAGTTTGAACCCTTCATTGGGCTCTGTGCTGATAGCTCAGAGCCTGGAGCCTGCTTGGGATTCTGTGTCTCTCTCTCTGCCAGTCCCCCACTCATGCTATGTCTCTCTGTCTCTGTGTCTCTCAAAAATAAATTTAAAAATTTTAAAAATTTAAAATTTCAAATTGTACCCATCCAGCAGCATCCCACCCCTCACTGTCTGCTAAGAAGTGGGGAGTAGTTCCTGATAGGGCATTAGTATGTTAAACCATTTACAGCTGATCGTCAGCTTCCCCTGGGTAGGAGAGGGTGAGATGTTTCTAGTAGAATCAACGAAGGTGCATTTGGGCCATATGAAGAACAGAGTTTGGAAACTGGGTTCAAATTCCAGTGCTGTCACTTCTTGGCTCACAACCTCAGTTTCTTTATCTCTAAAATGGGAATAATAATAATAATAATATCTACTGCAGAGGATGCTGGAGGATTACAGGAGATATTGCTCACAAAGCCTTTTCATAAAGGGCCAGATAGTAAATATTTTGAGCTTGGAATCCACAGATAGTCTCTGTCTCTTCTTGTTGTTCTTCATATTCTTGTTTTCCTTCTTCTTCTTCTTCCTCTCTTCCTCCTCCTCCTATTCCTCTTCCTCTTTCCCTTCTCCTCCTCCTCTCCTCTTCCTCTTCTTGTTTTTCATCTTGTTCTTCTTCCTCTTCTTCTTCATCTCCTTCTCCTTCTTCTCCTTATCTTCTTCTTGTTGTTCTTATACTTTCCTTCTTGTTCTTCTTCTTACTTTTACTCTTCCTCCTCCTCTTCTTGTTCGTCTTCCTCCTCTTCTTCACCTCCTTCTCCTCTTTCTTCTTGTTCTTCTTCTCTTTCTTATCCTTCTTCTTGTTCTCCTTCTCCCTCTCCTCTTCCTCCTCCTCCTCCTTCTACTTCCTTTTCTCCTTTTCCTTCTCTTTCTTTTTCTACAACCTTCTAAAAATGGAAAGCTTATTCTGAGCTCATGGGCCAGAATAAAACCCAATGCACCTTGAAAATGGAAGTCAAGTACAGATTGTGAGCAGAAACTCAAGTTCCAGAGGCTCTGATGAATATAATGCATTTGTTCCATCTTTCTTGAGCTACCTATCTGTGGATTGCTTTTATGAGGATAAATAGACATAATCTTTACTGATACATTAGTGTAAGGCAGATGTTAGAATTCCTAATGCAACAGTTGGAGGACAAAGAATCAATCAGATTAATCAAATTCTTGTGTATCCATAGCCTGACTAAGCATAATAGTGTTTTGACTATGACTTTTGTAAATAATAATTAGACTGTAAGTCACAAACTGGCTTAAAGGAGTTGCCATTCAAACAACAATTACTGAGAACCTTCTATAAGCAATGCCTTCTGTAGACATGATGAGTGTAGTCAAAGAAATGAGTAAAGCTTGATGCCTGCCTTCAGGATCACACTTCTGTGCTGAAGAAAGACATGCATTTTGTAAGTGATAAAAAAAAAAAACACAACAATTAAAAAAACCCTTAATTTGGGGGGCACCTGGATGGCTCAGTTGGTTAAACATCTGACTTGACTCAGGTCATGATCTCATGGTTCGTGAGCTCAAGTCCCATATCAGGCTATCTGCTGTCAGCACAGAGCCCACTTTGGATCCTCTGTCCCCCTCTTTCTCTCTCCCTACCCTGCTCATGCTCTCTTTCTCAAAAATAAATGAAGAGTAAAAAAAATAGACGTTATTTTTTTTTAGAGTAGTTTTGGAAATTTAAAAATAACAAAAATCAAGCTATTGGCTGGATTTGGCCCAGGGGCCATAGTGGCTGATGCCTACACTGCATGTCAGAGGGGAAAAGTTCAGGTGACATTTCTATCAGTAGTTCTGACATCATCTCATTTTACAGGGGAGAAAATTGAGGGGTTGGGAGCACTTAGGGGTCTCATTCAAGGTCACATAACTGGTGAGATACAAGGCCAGGATACAGGTTTGAAGGAAGTTTAAGGAGACAAAGATGGAGCTGTGTGGGCCCCATTGGCTCCCCAGCCCCACCTCCCAGTCCCCCTCCCTTCCAGGTCTGTCCTCTCACCAGCAGGTCTGGGGGGAACAGGGCATGGGTCATCCTGGTGATGTTCTCCAGGGAGAACTGGAAGGAGCAGTTGAACATGCGGAAGTCATTGAAGATGGCAGGGCAGTCCCGGGGGCAGATGTCCTGCTGCCCGCTGAAGGTGGAGATGGTGATGGAGTCAGTCCAGAAGGAGCAGGGTTGCATGCCTGTGAAGCCCCCATCGATGTAGCGCTATGGGGGGGCAGGCAGAGTGATAAATATTCATCTGGGGTCAGTGGTCCTCTTCCCTACCGAGGGAGTACACCCAGGAAATGGGTCCCTTGGGACAAACCTTGAGACCCAGGTCTAGGTGGGTGAGTGGTTGTGTCCATGGTAGTCCCTGAATTCCCAGCCCAGTGCTCTGTCCCTACACTGTTTCCCCACAGTCATCTCAGTGGTGCTGAGATGGGCCTTCCAGGCCTATGTGGGGAGAAGGTCTTCTGTATCTGTACTCTGGATAAGGCAAGAGCAAGTGCTCCCCCATCACACCTCCCCCTCCCCAGCTACCCCACCTGCACCACTCAACTGTTGAGAGCATGCTTGGGAATGGAGCCTGTTCCCATGGCCTTTTGAGAAGATGAACACATGGTGGTCTGTGCAGGTCTCTCTAGACTGCTGTGAGTCCAAACTGCCTCCCTCTTTTGAGGTCAGGTCTCCTCTGCACTCTCCAGAACACCCCTGATCATGGCCTAGCCACCAGCCACCCCACATCCCTTTCCTCCTGCTTCCTCAGCTATGGACAAAGGATCACAAATACTGAGGCCCTAACTCTTCGGGGTGCCTGAGAAGTACCCAGTTGACATGTAATATGTACTCCATCTACTAGCTGAATCCTGGATCTCTTTTTTTTTTGTATATAAAATGAGAAGGGGGCATGGGTTAGATCCTCCTCTTCAGAGTGTGGTGTCTGAACCAGCAGCCCTGGCATCCACCGAAGCTGGTTAGAGGTGCAGGGTCTCCGGCCCCAGGCCTGGTGGAGCAGATTGTATATTATTTTACACGACCTTCCTGGGTGATTCATATGCACTAACCTAGATGACTTTAACGGTCCCCATCATTCACGGTTCTGGGTACCCATGTTGCAGGGTCTGTATCCTACACTCTTTGTCAGGTATGGGGAAATCCAGCAAGCCTAAGGAGTTTTGACTAGCCAGGCTCAGAAATGGGTAGGTGAATCCAGAGTGAAGGATTATATGGAGGGGAAGTTCATCTTAAAGCCCCAGAAATCCATCTACACTGGGAATTCTAAGTAGAAAAACGCAAGAATCTTTTCAACTCTTGGTCTTTCCATTGAATCGTGAGATGGGGGCCATAGGGGCCCCGAGGCACCCTGGGGTCTGGCTCACCCCCTCCCACGCCAAACACTCACCACGCCCCGGTAAGTTGGAGGAATGAGGCCGCAGTACACGGGGACAAAGCAGCTGCAGTAGAGTGCCTGTGGGGAGAGAAGGGACTGAGATGCTCTGGTGGCTGGGTGGCAAGGGCTCACCAGCAGGCCTCTGGGCCACCAGCGTCCTGGCCCTTCCTGCCCCAGGAACAGAGCACCCAGTTCAATTTCTGGCCTGGTCCTAACTAGCTGGGTCTTTGTTAGCCTACTAGGTAGTCTGGGCCTGATACCCCAGCTTTAAAGAGAGGGGACCGCCTCAGTGACCCCCAGGGTCCCTTCTAGCACCGTATCTCCATGAATCCAGTGGAACTCAAGAATCGTTCATGTATGTGCGGCCAGGGCCAGGTTCTGGAAGTGAAGGAGCGTGAGATGCCCATGCTTGGGAATGCTCAATGAGGGAGAGCAAGCATGTCCTTTACCAATGACAGCACATGGTGTGACAGGTGCTGTGATGGAGATGAGCAAGGGCATTGTGACCCCAAAGGAGGAGTATCCAGCCCAGGGGAGTGTGGGGCAGGCTGACGGTGAAGGAAAGTTCCCAGGCAGAGTGGCTAGAGTCTTGTCAAGCAGGTGAAGTGAGCTGGGAAGGAGGGAAAGGGCATCCTAGGCAGAGGGCGCCGCAGGTGCAAAGGCACAGAGGCTTGTTTTGTGTGGTTGGCATGAGGAAGAGTGGAGCCGATAGAAGAGAGCTGGGAGAGAAACAGCTTGAAGAGCTGAGTGCTAATAAACCCAGGGGGACACGAGGTAGGTGGAGAAGGTGTCCATGCCCACTGACTGTTCGCTCCCCTACCCCAAGGACCATGGCCACGCCAGTGTGGGGCTGTGAGGATGGGTGGCAAGGGCCTTGTATTCAGGAGAGGGGAGGGGGGTGGAGATATGGGTTGGAGGGTCATGCCATTTAATCCTTTTGTCTCCAAAATTGGGCATATCCACAGCGCTTTCCATGATGATAACTCATAACTAAAATTTATATTGATGAGCATAGGACAGTGTGCAGAGTGCCCTTTCCTCAGTGATAGTCCATTTGGTGATAATTCAGTCCTTTTATCAAAGGGCCGTTGGAAGACGGGGGGCGAATGGGGGACTGTCTCCCCACCCTGGGATCCCACTCCCTGGGCCAGCCCCCACACCCCGAGCCCTGCCCCTTGCCTCAATGAGCTCTTCCTTGGATGTGTACTCTGAAACGACCACACTCTCTCCGTCGGTGAACCGAGTGAGGGACACGTGCAGCTTCCCTGTGGCGGCCTTGTAGGAGTCCTCGGGCAGCACGTTGTACAGAAACTGCCTCATCATCTGCACCATCTTGCAGGACGGAGACAAGGGTCCCAGGAAGGATTTCTTCACCTCGGCCACACCTACATTGAGGACTCTAAGGTACTCATCTGTGGAGAAAGTGGAGAGGGGCCGGCGGTCAGCAGCTTGTGGACAAGAAAGGTCACTGGCAATTAGGCCACCTCATCGTGTCTCCGACTGGGGGGAAACCCAAAGGTCCGGAAGCAGGGCTGGTCTCCAGAGGCGGCTTGTCTTTCTGCACACAAGGCATGGAAGAATTAAGTCACTGGCTCCAGAGAGTCGCCAGGCTAGTCAATGGCAGAACCAGACCCCAGCATCCGGACCCCTTTCATATCAAGGGCAAGGGACCACTTTGCCACCCCGCACTATTTTCTCCAGCTTCCTGTCACCACATCTGGAAATCTACCACCAGACTACATTCTTCTGGGCTCTTAGGGGCTTTTTGCCCTGTGTGAGATTCCTCTTGAAACACTGATACATTGCAAAGCCTTCTCCAAGTGACATTCCCTGACACTCGCTTTTGCCCCTTAAACCTGTGGGCAACAAAGGGGTGTTGGCCTTGAGGCAGGTGAATTACAGGGAGGGGCAAACTTTGTCTTGAAACAATTGCATCATCTTCCCTTTATAGCCCCTGATACCAGCCTGAGAGAGAGAAAGCCCTGCTGTATGGAGCACAAGCTATGCCAGGCCAGGCTGTAGGCACTTCCGGGATGGGAAAGGGAATCTTCTTCTTTCCAAGAGGAACACAGGCCTACACGTGCTAGATGGGGCTTGGAGGGCAGACATGTTTTTCAGGGAATTGCAGAGAAAGGTATAACCTGTCCCCAGAATTCCCCTGGGGAAGTTAGGGTTGTAATTTCAAAAAGAAACTGCTATCTCGCCAGATTCTCACAGCAACAGTATGAGGTAGGTATTTCCATCTTCATTTTACTGATCAGGAGACTGAGGCTCGGAGACATAATATAACTGGTCCAAGGTCAACTCCCTGGTGAGTGATCAAAGTGGGATTTTAACCTGGAGTGTGTGACCCCAGAACCCATACTGCTTCCACTACACTAAGCCACAAGCCTCTAGAGCTGGGCCTGTACCTGCTACTAGCCAATTGTTGTTCATTTCTACCCCGTGCAAGCCCTCTGGAAAAATCAGAAGCAGAAATCGCTGTGAAAAGGATTGCTGACTTTTTAAAACAAACGTTTAACTGGAAAACATCCTATGCAGAAAAACCTTCTTACAAGTAGTGTCACGTAGCATTTGGAAAGCTGGGTGGTTATGAGCTCTCTGCCACTGGAGGTAATCAAGCAGAAGTGGGGCAAGTACCTCAGTCAGAGAACTTATCAAAGAGATTCCTGCATGAGTTCTAAGATTCCTTCCAACGTGGAGATTCTGAGATTCTGATGGGTGCCTGGCAATGATCTGGGGTGTTATCACAGTGGGTATTATTTTCCTATTTACAAATAGAGCAGCTGAGAGAGGTTAAGTGATTTGCCCAAAGTTACACACAGCAATTTAGAGACAAACCAAAGCTCAGGACTCTCTACTCCTTCATGTTTTACAGTTCAGATTATTCCCTGTTAATCCTGGAGGTGGATAGAATAAAGAGATTTAGCATCATTTTACAGATGTAAAAACTGAGGCAGAGAGAAGCTAAGTGCCTTCTCTGAGGTCAGAGAGCTAGGCAGTGTTTGTTCCCACTCTAAACCCCACCTTCTTTCCCTGGGTGTTGGGGTGATCCCAGAGGCTGAGGGAGCTTGGGTTGCCATGGCGCCAGCCTTCCCTTCCCCCCCCCCCCCCCCCCCCCCCCCCCCCCCCCCCCCCCCCCCCCCCCCCCCCCCCCCCCCCCCGCTTTCAACATTCAGAATCACAGCTGCATATGTGTAGTAGGGACTGACCTGAGCACCAGAGCATCTCAGCTGTCATCCCCTGACAGGGAGGGTGCTCCTGGGAGGTGGGAAGGCCCTGCAGTTTTGGTAAGGTTAGCTTTGCCATGTGGCAGCTTGTACCAGCAGCGTTTCCCCTTGAGGGAGGATGATGACTACCTTACCAATAGTTATGAAGCAACTGCTCATCTGAACGCCAAAGGGCTAGGTCACAGGGTCACAGAGTTCTCGCCCACAAGACCAGTCAGGATGGGGAGGCAAACTGGGGTGGGGACATCCTGTTTTAATGAGCAACTTGAGCGGCCTTGCATAGGTTGGTGGCCTTTCCCACAATGCCTCTGAGCCAGGGGCACCTGGTTCAGGACTCCCGGCAGGAGACTTTTACTGGGACTGCTGGAAGATTTGTTCGCAGTGCACAAAAATCAGACGTTCCTTGTGGGAAAAAATCATTTTGAAACATGCAAACCAGCAAAAAGAAAAATAATCAAAGGGGTTTGGGATCCCTCCAACCAGAGATTAACATCTAGTTTATGTCTTCCTTGATGACATATTTCATATGTGTTCTACTTATAAGAATACTTACATGGAGTCATACCATATATACTTTTTGTAATTGATTGGATTTTTTTAACTTATAAATCATGTTTTTCCACATCAGTAAGTACCTATTCATAACCCAATTTACAGCAGCATGGAAAGCTATTGTAAGGTTGTACCATTATTTACTGAGAAGGTCCCCAGTAGGAGGTCGGTTATTCATTTTGCTTCTTTGCTTTTTCTAAACAAGGTTTCAGTGAAGAATCTTGTGCTAATTTTGCGTGTGATGTGCACGCCTGTGTCTTGTCCTTAATTATTTTCCTTTAGATAAATTCTTAGAGGTGGGGATGCTAGGTCAAAGGCATGCATATTTCATCTTGTAATGCTTATTTGAATCATAGCATTTGTGTATTATCCATTTACAGTTTATTCTCAGCTCTTCACGAGTGGTGAGGGGTGACAGGGACAAAGCAGTGGCCAGATAATAGAAATAGTATAGACCTCTCCAATATGCTTACATCTGAAAATGGTGCTGTCTAGAACTTAGCAGTGCTTTAGCCAGAATCATGTAGCTGGGGAGCGAGGGGGCAGGAGATTGATTTCCACTCAGGTGCCCAGTTTAGCATTCTTTATTGCTGCGCGTTGGGACAGTATAGCAAAGGATGCCTTTATCTCTGCCTCTCCTTCCTCCTTTTCAGGAATCTGTGTGTGTCTCTGTTGTCAAAGTCTCTGACCATCCCTTTTTCGGTCTCTCTTTGTATCTCTCTCTCTCTCTTCTCTCTCTTTTCACAGCCGAGGGAGAAGCAACTAATCTTCTGGTTAAACAAGTCTCTGTTGGTAGAGAGTCAAGTGTTAAGCATAGCAATTGCTGGGTGCTGGGAAGAAGGATAAATTTAGCTTGCTTCTTTATCTCTGTGCTTTCCAGCACCTTCTCCCATTCAACGGCCTCCTTCCAAGCTTCAGGCTGCTCTGGGCTCCGAGACACAGTATCCCACACTGACCACAGCAAGATGGGAGGTAAAAGCAGCACCGCAGGAAACTCGAGGTTGGCTCTCTCACCCCCAACCCACATTTGCCACATTCGTTTCTGCTTCCTCCCACCTCCTTTCACACCTTTTATTATCTAAGTGCAGTCTGTCTCCCAAGCCAAAAAGAAGATTCTTTGGGGGAAGATCCTTATGGTCCTCAGCTCTCTAAGGCCTATCATGGTGCTCCGCCTGCGGAAGGCCCTTCAGAAACCTTTGCTAGAAGCTGGAAACTCAAGGACAGGGCGGGCCATACTCACCTTTGCCCACCAAACCTCCCCACTTGATGGGTGCTCAATGCTTATTCAGTGTGTCAACAAAGAAACATAAAAACCTGTCAGGGAGGAAAAGCAAGTGATGGAGATACTTCCAGGGAAGAGCTACTTGATTTAATTACCTAGTAAAAGCCTGAAGGCAAGGTCATCCCAGTTAGATGGATGAGTCAACAGTATTGATAACCGTGACCAACTGACCAAATTTTATGTGTCTGTTGTGCCAAGAATTTCAATAGAAAAATAAAGAAATAAGATCCTGGGACTAGGAGGTTTCAAAGGGCATGTGGAAGCTACTCCAGGTCTTAGCCCCTCAGAGAGTCTTTTTACCCTTTTCTAGGACCAGATCCATTTCTTGGAAAGAGCTCAGGCTTTGGGGCCAGGGAGGTGTGGCTAAAACCCCAGCTTTGCCACATACTATCTGAACCATCACTGGCAAGTCAAGTGATTTCTTCCAGCCTCAGTTTTACAATCTATAAAATGGGAATAATAATACCTTACTGGGTTGTTATGAAGCAGATGGTGTTTTAAATGCACTGCACATAGTAAGTGCTCACTATCAGTTATGCCAGGAATTCTCCTTGTGACCATGGAGAAGTCTTCTTGTTTCTGGCTTTCAGCTTTCTCATTTGAACAGGGGACAATGATCCCTGCCCCGCATCTTTATCGAGGTGTGCTCAGGCTGACTTTTGGATGCAAAAGAGCAAAGTAAAAGCACTGTGGAGATGGCAGGGTGTGCCTCTTTGTTGGAGTGCAGTATGGTGCCAGGTCAGCTGTAATGCAGTACTGTTGCTATCAGCACTCTCCCCCTCTCTTGTCGACTTGGCGGGCTCTACAGATTTTGTAGGGAAAACGGGCAGGGCTTAGAAATATCATTGAAGAGGAAGGAAAGGAATTAGATGTATGTTTATCTTATTTATTTGCTTAAATGTCTCATGCCTCCCCACCCCCACCCACAGCCCCTGCTTTGTGAGAGCAAGGATGGTCTCTATCTTGTTTATCCCTCTGTCCCTAGCGCCTGATATGGTGCCCGGAACAGGGTAGGCACTCAATAAACATGATTGCCTGCATGGATAGTGAATAAATGAATGACCCTCAGGAATCGGAGGAGGACACTGAGGCCCAGAGAGAGAAGCAGCTCACTCGAGGTGACCCGAGAACAGAACACGCTTCTCTTCCCCTCCTCCACAGGGCCTCTTGCGAAGTGAAAAATCCTAGGAAGATGGGCACGTGGCAGCTGACAACTTAAACTGCTGGGGAATCTCCTTCACACGGTGCCCGGATGGGGTCTGCGGCGCGGGATGGATCTGCGGTGGAGGATGAGACCGCGAGGCCCCCAGTCTCCCGCGGACTGGTAGCCTAGCAACAACCTCCGGCTCAGCCAATCACGGCCAGGCGTCTCCCCGCCCTTCCCCCCCGCCGCCGGCCTTAGTCCCCTGCAGCGGAGCGGTTAAGCAGGGGGGAAGCGGGCGGCGCAGCAGCCCCAGGGGAGGCGGCAGTGAGCAGAGCTGCGTTCCCAGGAAAAGCCCTGCAATTCTCTGAGTCCCTGTGTGGAGCACCTGGGAGAGTGGTGCTCCTACCTGGTCCCTAATTGGAGGCTGAATTATAGGCTGCGTATCCCTGTGGGTGTATTCTTGACTGCCCGACTGCACTATAATAATAAAAATTCTTATTATCGTAACAACCCATTCACACTTAAGATCTCCGGTTTACCTCACAGTGACAGCGGGCCCCTGAGGGGTAGTGACCCTGGTTTTATTCACCATTTTATTTCCATATCCCACACGCAGGGGCATTGATTGAAAAACAATTTGGCTTGAAGCGGCAGCGTGGCCATTGGAAGATCCAGAGAGACCTTCTGGGGGCAGCGATTTTTCAGGGAGCCTTTGTTCAAAAGAAACCTCAAGCGGAAATCCAATATATGCAACAGCTAAAAACAGGGCTGCTCTAGGTGGAAGCCAAGTGGGGTCTCAGGACCTGCCCAATCACCCATCCCACTCTAGAAAACAGGCTGCTAAAAGCTACCGAAGATTCTAGGAGCCTAGGTCAAAATACTAAACCAGACTAAGCCCTCTTATTTTATGAATTAGAAATGAGCCCAGGGTAAAGCTGAAACTCAATAAATACTGCTGGATGGATAGAGAAATGAATAAAAGATGGTTATCCCATAGGCCACACAGTCTCTGTTAAGAGAAACTGGAACTAGAATGTGTGAGAAAATTCACATTTTTCTACTCTGTTCTGAATGCATTACAGGCTTTCGCCAAAGGCAAAACCACTCTGACCTAGTAAGCACTTAAAAAAACAAAACCTCAAAGCTGATATTCTTCTATGGATAATAACAATCTTTCACACAGACCTTTTTCTAGCCCGAAGAGTTTACCAAAGAATTGGCTTTAAAAGTTCATATCAGCTTATGTCAGGTTGCCATGGAAACAGCAGTGCCTCTCAGTGTTTCATCCCCTGGGTTCCCGTCAAGGTGCCCATGGGGAGCTTTCCAGGACTGGGGTCTCACCCTGCCCTGTGTGCCTCTCCCCCAGAATCCAGGCACAGTCTCTCCGACTTGCAGCTGAAGGATCTACTGATCACCTGGAGATAAAACAGGCCGAGAGGGAATGTATCTAGAAGGTTCTCTGGAACCTCAGAATGTTCTCAGGGTCATTGCCTCTGCTCTTTTCTCTGGGTTTTCTGTGGTGGACCCAGAAGTCTCTTTGGAATCTTGCTCCAAGGTAGAAACCAATATAGTCCCCTTTTCAGGCTGTGGCTTGTCCTACCCTGCAGACTCTCCTTGAGGGGACCCTAAGATAGTGCAAGCGCTGTGAATTAGTAACCCTCTAGTCTTAAATGTTGTTTTTGTTTTATTTTGTATTTTGTTTGTTTGTTTTGTTTTGTTTTCCGTGTGTGTTGAGGGAGGGCGGATCAAGAGACTTCCAAGTCACTTCTGCTAAGCAGCAAAAAGGCCATCTCTGAATATCCCCTTATTGAAGATATATTCAAATTAGGGGGCTACTGCAGAGAGACCCCCATGCCTCCCTCTCTCCAAACCATGGGAAGGAAAGGTCATTTCTGCTGACAGGAGACATTCGACATCGGGTGGTCAGGTCTGCAGACCTGCTCTCTCCATCCATGTCATAGGAGTCTTTTTTTTTTTTGAAGCTCTCCAAATACATTTTTATGTTTATTAAGTGGTTCATCAATGTCATAGGAGTCTTGAAGTTCTCTGAGACCGCAGTGTTCTCGTTTCTCATTTACAGTCCTCACCACGTTCGCTACCACTTTCTGGAATCTCCTTGGTGCTGAGTGCTGTGCGGGGCTCTGAGGCCTCAGTGTCTCATCTAGTCTTCAGGACACTCCTTTGAGGTGGGTACTAGGTTATCTCTTAACCGATGAGGACACAGAGCTCAGCAGTAACTTGCCCCAGGGCACACGGCTGGAAGCCCCAGAGCCCGGCCTCCAGGAAGCCTCCTCTGATGTTCTTTCCACCACAGGCGGCTGCCGGCTTAGTCTCTCAGAGCCTCTATTTCCCACAGCGGGGTGGGGGGTGGGGTGGTTCTGAGAAGCCTCTTAGGATCTGCCTTTCTAGGATTTAGCACACTTCCTAAGGGCTTGGATGTCCTGGGAAACCAGAAGACTCCCAACAAAACCCAAACCACACCTTCAAACATACCCTCTTCTATCCCCCCACCCAAAGCCCCTCCTCAGCCCCTCTGTCTCAGCTCTCCTGGGTAAACACAAGGGCACCATCCTGCTTATTTCCCTTCCACACACACTTTTTTTTTAAGATTTTATTTTTAAGTAATCTCTATACCCAATGTGGGGCTTGAACTCACAACCCTGAAATCAAGAGCCACATGCTCCCGACTGAGCCAGGGAGGTGCAACCCCCCCTCCTTTTTTTTTTTTTTTTTAAACCGTGCAGACCTCACCCTTAAGCACAATTTATGATCTGGGCCTCTTCCATGAAGCCCTCCTTGCTCACACCCCCATGCCCCCACTCTTACTTAGCTCTCTGTCTCAAACATATACCATTTATCTCAGGCTATGTTGAGTGGCTTGTCCTTTGTCTCTAGCCAGCCGCATCTCTTGAGGGTGGGGGTCTGTATTAAAAAGATCACACCACCCCCCACATTACTACCTAGCACAGTGTTGAACACTCAGTATTCAAGGTATTCAAGAACGAATAAATAAATTATTTAATGTTCCATAAGCAGGGACTATTTCTATTTTGTTCTCCATTATGCCCTCAGCACTTAATTCAGTACCCAGCATACTGTAGGAACTTAATAAATGTCTGCTGAATTAATAATACATGTTTTAAAAACGAATGAATGAGAGGCACCTGGCTGGCTCAGTTGGTAAAGCATCCAACTTGATTTCCACTCAGGTCATGATCTCCAGGTTCTGCGATGTCAGACTCTGCGCTGACAGTGTGGAGCCTGCTTGGGATTCTCTCTCTCTGCCCCTCTCCCACTCTCAGCCTCTCTCTCTCTTTCAAAATAAACAAATAAACTAAAAGAATGAGTGAGTGAGTGAATGAATGATGAGCTGAAGAAGGAGATCAAAGCATGTCTTTTCTGCTGCACTGAGAGGAATCTTTCTAGCTGGTGGGTGTGGAGGTGGAACATTCGGTGACTCAGCTGGACCCGGGATTGTGAGAAAGCAAACCACAGAGCAGCCTTCTCTGTCAAGCCCGGGCCTAATGCTTGCCCCCACATCGATGGACACACGGCCCTGAGCTTTGTAAGAGATTCTTCCTTACAGGGCGGTTTCTTGAAAGCAGAGTAGGAGCTACGATCAACTCCCGAGTCAAATGGGAGTCTAAATGGTCTGGTGGTTTGTTTATTATTCCTTTGCCTGTCTTCCCTATAGAATTGGAAATGGAGCTCACTGTCTTTGCTGAATTTAATCCGAAAGTGAAGTAAGGAAGAGAATGCTATTTTAATACGAGCGAGCTGGTTTAGAAATGGATCCACCAAAGGCAGTGAGGGATCCCGAATTAGATCTTGGGGCATTAGAAGGACATCGCTAGAAAAAGAACTCGTGAAATCTATGGTGATAGTAATGTACCAATGTTGATGGCTTAGTGTTGACAAGTGTATCATAGTTATGAAGATGCTCACATTACGAGGGACTTGGGTGAAGGACATATCAACAACTTCTCTGTAAATCTCAGCAACTTCTCTGTAAATCTAGCGATATTCCAGAATTAAAATGGAAAGAAACCATGTTTCCATTGACTAATAAATGAATAAAGAAAATGTAGTATATATATGCAATGGAATAATACCTAACTAGAAAAAGAATGAAATCTTGCCATTTGCAACAACATGGATGGAACTAGAGTGTATTATGCAAAGTGAAATCAGAGAAAGACAAATATCATATGATTTCACTCCTACGTGGAATTTAAGAAACCAAACAAGGAGCACCTGGGTGGCTCAGTAGGTTAAGCATCTGCCTTCAGCTCAGGTCATGATCTCACAGTTGGTGGGTGGTTGAGCCCCATGCCCGGCTCTGTGCTGACAGTAAGAGCCTGGAGCCTGCTTCAGATTCTGTGTCTTTCTCTCTGTCCGGCCCCCACTCATGCTCTGCCTGTCTCTCAACAATAAATAAAAAACATTAAGAAAATAAAAAAGAAACAAAACAGATGAGCATAGAGCAAAAGAAGGAAAAGTAAGATTAAAACAGATAAGGAGGCAAACCATAAGAGACTCTTAGATACAGAGAACAAACTGAAGGTTGCTAGAGGTGGGGGGTGGGGGATGGGCTAAATGGGTGATGGACGTGAAGGAGGGCACTTGTTGGGATGGACTCAGGGTGTTTATATGTGAAAGATGAATCACTAAATTCTACTCCTGAAATCATTAGTATACTACATGTTAACTAACTTGGATTTAAATAAAATTTAAAAATTAAAAAAAGTTGATTATATTTGAAGTAAAAAAAAAAAAAAGACACAGATGCCCACTACTGTTAGCGACACAGTGCCTACCACTCAGCAGGGGCTCAGTTAACGATGGTTGATGTTGAGGGAGATGAATTGCAGGATGTCACCCCCTTGAGTTGCTTTGCAAATTGTTAGATATTTCCACTGTGTAACAAATAACAAACATATTCAAAGAGTGTTACCAGATTTGGCGTTCAATCTCTTCAGTTCAAGAGTCCAGAAGATTGTTTGGGAGAAAATAACCTTTTATCCACTTGGTTGGAATGGTCAAACATATGAAACACATTACTTGGAGTGAGTTAAAAGGTCCTGCTCTCATCACGGTAGTGCAAGTTACAACCACCACGCAGTGATGTCATTTCTAGCATTTTATAAAAAGTCCTTTTGCACACTTATCATGTCATTTGATCTCATGTTCTTAGCCAATGTGCAAATGATGGCTTAGCCACAGTGTTTGACAGGAAAGCTGTCAAGTCATTTACAAAGCAACATCTAAACAGGATGGGGAAGGTAGAAATGAAGAGAGAGCTCAGTCTTGGCTTTGTTGGATAAACCCTGGCAATTTAGCTAATCTCTCTAAATACCTGTTTCCTCCTTTCTAAAATGGGTAGAAATATGGTGTCTGCCTCGTGGGGCTGTGAAAAGATGAGGATAAATAATTCACCCAAGGCATTGAACACAGTGCCCGGCACATTCTAAGTGCTTGATAAATATCTGTTAATAGCGTGACACTGGGACATGAGTCAGAGCAGAGTACTTTTTACAGGACATGCTGTCCTCTTGGGCAGATAAGTAACTCGGGAATGATTTCTGATGAAGACATTTTGATTCTGACAGCACACCTAGCAGCCGGGACTGAACTCCCAGTTACATCTGGGACACGAGCACACATACACGCCTTGTGTAAAAGCAGACGCCCATGTACACATGCACGCATGGGGGAAAAATGGAGGTTCTCATTACGGTCTTAAAGAGCTTTGGGGACACTTTCCGCTCCAGCAATATAGGAACTTTTCCAGCTTCAGGAATAACCATAACAATGGAGAGCCTGATATAAAATAAAATTGTGACGGGGACCTGGGTCGCTCAGTCGGTTAAGTGTCTGGCTTCGGCTCAGGTCACACTCTCACAGTTCGTGCGTTTGAGCCCCACGTCGGGCTCTGGGCTGACAGCTAGCTCAGAGTTTGGAGCCTGTCTTCAGATTCTGTGTCTCCCTCGCTCTCTGCTCCTCTCCCACTCATGCTCTGTTTCTCTCTGTCTCAATAATAAATTTTTTAAAAACATTGTGAGACATGGGTGAACTCACCAGAAAGAAGGGGAAGACATGAAGCAACTGGAAGCCAGTGCCATGAGAAGAAAGTTGGTGATGTAGTTATCAGACCAGAAACCAGCAAGGGCAGAGGCTGTGGTCCTGGGCTGTGTGAGGGGCACTGAGACGCCCCACTTAAAGTCAGGACACTCCAATAATTGCTGGACCAGTGAAAGGTGTCAGTAGCTTATCTCTGCCCAGGGCTCTGGGTGAAAAGATAGTTTCCCATAAAAATTCAAAGTCTCCCAAACCTGCATTACATGGGGTTTAGAGTTTGAATTGACACAGCCTACCAGCATAATGACCATGAAAATTGATCCTGGGTGGATGATAACCCAGGGGTGCCTGGCCAGGGCCAGGGAAAGCTGGCTCAGTTGGGTCCTGTCACTGCCCAGACCACATAGAATTTGCAAAAAACTAAGTCCTTGTACAGATGAGTTCACAATTAAGGTATTAAAAATATTAGGGATGCCCAGATAGCTCTGTTGGTTGAGCATCCAACTCTTGATTTCGGCTCAAGTCATGATCCCAGTGTCACGGAATTGAGCTCTGTGTTGCTCAGCATGGAGCCTGCTTAAGATTCTCTCCTTCTACCCTCCCTTGCTTGTGCTTACTTGTGTGCTCTCTCTCTCTCTCTGTCTCAAAAATAAAGTTAATTGGACAAGGTTGGAGTCTAGTAATCTTTGTGTATGTGTGGGTTTTTTTTTTTTTTGAGAGAGAGAGAGAGAAAGAGTCTCAAGCAGGCTCCATGCTCAGCATGGAACCCAACAAGGGGCTCGATCCCATGACTCTGGGATCATGACTTGAGCCTAAAGCAACAGCTGGACACTTTACCAAATAAGCGACCCAGGGGCCCCTAGCAATCTTTGTTTAACTAAGTTTATAAGTTCATTAGAACATTCTTCAGTGAAGTATGAAAAACGCTGCTTCACCTATGCTTTTCTATTTCAAGATAATTTTCTTTGTACTTATTCTTCCCTTCACTCGACATGCATTCATCATGGCTTGCTTTGCCAGGCACCGTGCCAGGAACACTCATGCCTTCTTTTTCCCTCACTGTAATGTCTAGAGGATGTGCTCACACCCCCAAGTTAGAGACGGGGAAACCTAGGGGGAGGCAGTCACTGGCCGGCCAAGGACCCACAGGGATGTGCGGCTGAGCCGAAACACGCACCCCATCTTCCTCCCTCCTGGGAACTGCGGTCTCCACCACCCCGGGTGTCTTGTTCCTCAACTGACCCACCACGGGTGATTCAAGACAGGAGTCACCAGAGCCAAGGTTCTCACAAGTAGTCTTGTCCTTCCAGGTCAAGCCCCTGAGGGCCCACTGGGCCCACTGCCTGAAACACACCTGGCCATCTGCCAATGACAATAACTTCAGCCTTGGTCTTTCATCACTGGCATGGCAGGTGGGAGGGAGACCAGGACAGTAGCGGACTCCACGTATGTGAGGCGCCCCCCCGCCACCGCTGCTGCCCCTCTGAGCCTCTCATGTGCTTTGCAGGGTCCTTTGGAAGCCCACCTCCTATGCAGAAGGACAGCTGCCTTCCGCTGTGAGACTTCAAGCACGGTTGCGCTATGGGTCTCTCAGCCCGGGATACTGAGCTTTCGTGGCTCCTCCTCCCTTCCTTCCACTTCAGAGAGGCCTCTCCCGGCCAGTGCACCTGAAATATCATCCTTGAATCATTTACCACACCCTTCTCCTGCTTTAGTTTCTCTCTGGAGCATGCACGCTGATGTTTTTTTTACGTGTTTGGTTATTTATGGCTGGATTCCATCAAGACAATGTCAGCCTCACAGGGCACACAGCTGTTTTGTTTGCGGCTGGATCCCTGGAACCTGGAATGAGTGAATGACTGGTCTGTTTTATCACTGTAAGTCAGCCAGATTCTGGTCAACTTCTTTGCCTGCACATTAAGTGGATTAGACTCAAACAGTGCCTTTTAAACATATATATATATATATACGTATATATATATATATATATATACGTATATATATATATATATGTATATCATTGGAACCTTCTTCTGAATGAAATTTTAAAAGGAATGCATAATAGTAGGACTATACTTTTTAAAAAGTTTCCTAGATGTTCATTTGTATTTGAAAAAGAGACAGAGCCCAAGTGGGGGAGGGGCAGGGACAGAGACAGAATCGGAAGCAGCTCCAGGCTCTGAGCTATCAGCACAGAGGCTCATGTGGGGCTTGAACCCACAAACTGTGGGATCATGACCTGAGCTGATGTCAGACACTCAACCGCCTGAGCCACCCAGGCACCCCTGGAACTATACTTTTTGAAGCTGGGGGAAGGTCCCAGGGTCTCTGTGTACCTCCCTGTTCCCTGACTCTCCCCTCCCCTCAACCTCCTTTATTCTCATAGATCGATGAAGTTCTGCGGAACACAGTTTGGAAACCATTGGTCAAAGCAAGATCCACCTCCAACCAGTTGCTTCCTCTCCCAAAGTCGAAACACAATCACCTGTAAAATGAAACAGTTGGACTCACTGACCTTCCATCTATGAAATTCTAGTATTATAAGTCTAATCATCTCCATAAATGCAGAAAATTATCTAAGAGTCAGGTAGACTCCAAAATAGAATTGCAAAACACATTCAACGTCATGCCTGCCAACAGCCAGCAATCATCGGGAGTTTATCAAGCATTTCTTGTTTGACAAGCCGTTTGTGGAGCCACGGGACTCATAAGATCTCAGATTGCTCAACCAAGCTAGTTGATGAAATAAGACACAGCACTCGAAATCATTAAGACCATCTATCATCAAGTGCTAGAACAGGTGGACAGGTTCTCTGAGCAAACTAGAGATCATGAAAAGAGATCCAGTGGGGTCCAATGGGAAGGCATATTGGGAGGAGGTAACATCTCTCAAGAGAAAACCAGAAGGCCTTTTTTGGTAGGGGATGTAATGGGTGCGGTGGTGTCCGGCCCCGGGCCATAGGAGGACCGAGGCTCTCACACCCTCAGCTGCCAGGAAGGAAGCCTACTGACGGTTCAGAGCTGAGGCCTCCCCAGCCAACAGAATGGACTTGGCCGGGTGGTTATGGAGTCATGGTCTTGGTCCCAGGGAGAGATGGAGTTTTCCATCATTGCCGAATCTCCAATTACAGTCGTTGTGGCAGAGACCGCTAATTGTCCCCACCATCCATTCTCCATGGCTTCCCAGAATAAAGTCTATATGTCCCAGTATGTTTTGCAGTCAGATGTGGCCACATGATTAAGTTCAGATCCATAGGAGGTAAGGGGATGTGATATGTGTCACCTCCAAAGCCTGCCCTTAAAGAGAAGAGGTGTGCCCTCCACTTTTTCCTCTCCAAGTAGCTGAAATAAAGAGGTCATGGAGAGCCCTACTGGACTGTGGGCAGCACAAGGGAAGGAACCCCGCTTCTAACTGTGGAGCTGGAGGCTGGAGTGCAAAGGCCGCATGAGTGATCTACGCTCTTCTGTCTTGCTGAAGCCTCTGCTATCCCAACCAAAACAACTGTAGTATTAACCCCATAGTTTGCAAAGCTCATTCACAGGAATCTCTGTGATTCCCAGAGCCAGGCCGTGGAGAGGGCAAGGCAGGCATGACTCTCTCCCCTTATACAGCAACCGAGCCAAGCTCAGCTCAGAGTGGCTTGTCCAAGGTCACTCACTGCTGAGTGGATTCCTGGGCCCAGAGGAAAAGGAGTCGGGGAGAGAGTTTAGACGTCGGGATCATACTAGCTTTTCTCTGAACCCCACCTCCCTCCTTACTGAACCCTACCGTGGAAGACCATGTGAAAACAATGTGTGTGGCAAGCTAGGCTCATGATCTGCCTGTAGGACACTGTGGGTCTCAGCATCCAGGGAGCCTGATTTCTAGTCAGGTTACATGGGGACAGCAGGAGGGACCGCATTCTTCAGAGAGGGACCAGCTGGAGCAAAGGCACAGGGATGGGCTGCCTCCCGAGACTGCGTACCCTGGAAGTGAAAAGAAAAGCCCCCAATCCCAGCCCTGACCCTGAGCCCTACTCTTTTAATATTTTATTTAGTGGTTTGGGTGTCTGGGGTGGTAGGGGCTGGGGCAGAAGTTGGGGGTTGGCAATGTTGAGAAGGCAGCATGACAGTGTTTGGGAAATAATTACTTAACAAAACATTTTTTTTAACAAAACATTTTTAAGTTTATTTTGAGAGACAGAGAGAGAGAGAGAGAGACTGTGAGCAGGGGAGGGGCAGGGAGAGGGAGAGACAATCCCAAGCAGGGTCCGCTCACTGCCAGAACAGAGCCCCAGTTGGGGCTCAAACTCACAAACTGTGAGATCATGACCTGAGTGAGTGGAAACCAAGAATCAGATGCTTAACCAGCTGAGCCACCCAGGTGCCCCATGAAAATAATGACTTTTAGAGACAAAACAAAGTCACTTGATGAGCTCATGATCCCTCCCCTCACCCCCTGGGAGTTGCTGGGCAACAGCCACTGAGGCAGGCACCTGCCCCTCCGGGTCTCAGGCAGCTTCTGCGCCCCTGGGCTTCCTCAGACTCAGTTCTTCTCTGCACAGAGATACACGCTCTGAGGCGTTCACGCAAAAAACAAAGCCTAGTGAGGCTACATGCAACTTCCACATGAGCTTAATGTTATTAAAACATTAAAAATCTAAAAAACAAAACAAGGCAGGGTGGGGAGGCTCTGGATGAAACCCAGGTAGGAAATGCTAATAACTCTTGAAGTTACAGGATGAGGTTCTTGGGGGGTCCATGATTTTGCCCTTTCTCTAACATGTTTGAAATTTTCTTGGTTAAAAAAGTTATTAATAAGCTTTTAAAATGCACATGTATTTTTATAGCAGCATTATTCATAATAGCCTAAAGTTAAAAACAACTGAAATGTATATTACCTGATGAATGAATACATAAATAAAACGTGTTATATCCACACAATGGAATATTGGATAATAATAATAATGAAACTATGACATATGCGATAGCATGGATGCATTTGAAAACTTTCTGCTAAATAAATGAATCCAAACACAAAAGACCACATATTGAGTGAGTCCATTGATAGGAAATGTCCAGAATAGACAAATCTACGGAGACAGAAAGTAGATTAGTGGCTGCCGGGCACTCAGTGGTGGTGATGGCGGGAGGGGGCGGGGGGGGGGGGGTAGGAATTGAGAGGCGACAGCTAAGGGACATGGGGTTTTATTACTTTTGGAGGTAATAAAAGTGTTCTAGAAATGATGGAAATTGAATGGAAAAAGCCATTCCCCATTAAAAATCGGACAGAGAATTTTCATGAGGCCAGTACTGTGATGGGCATTTTGCAGTTTCCATACAAAATGCCCCAGCAATTCCCACTGCCTGGTCAGACATTCATCGGGTCTTAAGCAGGCAGCACATCTAGTTTTCCAAAGCTCAATGAGTCTTAACCTGGCAACACACTGGAATCCCCTGGGTTGGATAAACACTGGTGCTTGGGTTCCGCCCCTGCCCCAGGGGGATCGTGATTTAATGTGCTTGGGAAGAAGCCTGGGCAGTGAGCACTACAAAAATTCTTTTAATGTTTATTTTTAATAGAAAGAGAGAGAGATAGAGCACAGATGGGAGAGGGGCAAAGAGAGAGGGAGACACAGAATCTGAAGCTGTCAGTACAGGACCCCACGCATGGTTCGAACTCACGAGATGTGAGATCATGACCTACCTGAACTGAAGTAGAATGCTAAACCAACTGGGCCCCCCAGGCGCCCTGTGGGCCACGGGCATTTTAAAAGCACCCTGGGCCACTGAGGAGGGCACTTGTTGGGATGAGCACTGGGTGTTGTATGGAAACCAATTTGACAATAAACTATATTTAAAAAATAAATAAAAAAAAATAAAAGCGCCCTGGGTGATTTGATTGTGCAGCTGAGGGAAAGATTGTATTAATGACTAGAAGAAAATATTAAATTATGGCATTAAACTATGGCATTCTATCATGAAACTCTTTTTTTAGAATTATGTGTACACGGGATTATAATGTAAACAATATTTCTCCCTATGTGTTTCAGTCTGGGAATCTGGAGACCTTGGGTCTATAGGTCATCTCCGTGATGGCAGCAAATGAAGGGAGGACCCACAGGAGCAGCAATTAGGCAGTCAGGTGGGTCTCTCGGAGGACAGGTGCTCCCTTCTTCCGGAGCAGCCCTTTCCCATCTTGGACAACTCTTGCTGAGCCCAAAGCCACTTCTCAGACACTTGCATGTGGCCCCTGACCTCAGTCAACCTGCACCATTCACCAGCCCCTGGAGGCATCCCCTTTCCCTGCCCTGCTGTGTTACTGTCGTGATGTAATTCAAGGTCCTCGCTAGAAGCCTAGGCTCCTGCCCAACCTATCCCTACCTCACCATTTTTTTATGCTTATTTTTGAGAGAGCACAAGCAGGGAAGTGTTAGAGGGGTAGAAGGGTGGGGAGGAACAGAAGATCCAAGACAAGTTTTGCGCTGACAACGGACAGCCCAATGCGAGGCCCGAACTCACAAACCATGAAGTCATGACCTGAGCTGAAGCCAGACACTCAACTGACTGAGAGGCGCCCCTCTCCTCACCTTTCAGACGCCATCTTAGATGCCACTTCCGCAAGGCCTCCTAGCACTGGAGACGTTGCCCCTTCCTCCGCACTCCTATGCCTTTGAGTTTTCTAACATTCTGCTGGAATTCTCCTGTGTTATATCTACCTCGTGGCTGCCTTTAAGTCCAAGTAGGCAATAAGTTCCTTGAGGGTTAAGGCAGAGTTTCATTTTATGTTATACCTTGTCCTCTGCAGAGCCTAGCATATGCTTAGCAAACATTTGTTACATGCATGAACTAATGAACGGATGAACGAAGGAATGAATGGCTTGCCATGTGGTTTTCACAGGTGGAAAGGTGTCAAGTAGTTAAGGAGGGATGGGGTTGTAAGTCCACCAAATCCCATTCTTTAACGAAAAACAATTTTATTTTTACAGCTTGGAGGCCAGCTCCCAACCCCACTGCTGGCCAGACTGGAAATTTCTAAGAAGCCCCGCCAGTTGTCATGAGGACCATCCGTCATCGCAAGAATGAATGAACGAACACAGACCTTTACTGCATCACTAATGGAAACCAGGCCCTGTGCCGAGTGGTTTTAGGTACGTTTTCACGCACCCCGAGTTGGTCCTGTCACAGAGCTTGGCACACATGTCCAGAAGATGGACCTTCTGCCTCAGCTTTCACAGGAACAAAACATGCAATCTCAGGGCAGAAAGTCCAGGCTGGGAACAAATGTGAGCTGGAGGCGAGAGGCCCGCAGGCCACGTGTGGAAGAATTTTTTTTTTTAATAGACAAACCTAAGGGACACCTGAGTGGCTCAGTCGGTGAAGCATCCACCTTTTGGTTTCAGCTCAGGTCATGCTCTCAGAGTTGGTGGATTCAAGCCCTCCATCAAGCCCCTCTGTCTCGTTGAGCACCCCATCAGGTCCGGTGACGGCGGTGTGGACCCTACTTGGGATTCTCTCTCTCCCTCTCTCTCTCTGCCCTTCTTCCATTCCTGCTCTCTCTCTCTCTCTCTCTCTCTCAAAAATAAATAAACTTAAAAAAAAAGAAAGAGATGAATGTCTGGTGACATGGAGATACAGTGATTATTTGCACCTAAAATATGAAACCATCTACCAACAGACTTTTGGAAACATTCAGAATGTTCACAAGTTTGCTCAAAACAAGATCAATATGTAATAACAGTCAACTTTCCTTTATCTCAGCAATAACCAATTGGATTAGGAAATGCCATAAGAAAAAAGAGCCCATATTTCATAGAAACAAAAACTAACACATTCAGTAAAGACATACACAATCTTTATTGAATGACAGCAAAGGCCAGAAGAAATAGAGAGAGACCATATTTAGAAATGGGAAGATATAATTAAAATCCCAACAGAGCTTTTCATAGCGGGGAAGCAGGGTCAAGAATAACAGAGACAATATTTGAAGAAGAATTGGAAGAGGAGCAGAGGAGAGGGGTTGCCACATATAATAAAGCTACAGTGAGATGCGGTGCAGAAATACACAAAGTCACCAGTGGGAGAGAAGAGAGACTCCAGGGACAGACCCTTGCGAGTCTGAAGCTTGAGTAAGGCAGAAGCGGCATCTCAAATCAGTATGAAGAGGGTTGCCTGTCAATGGTGTGCAGAAATTGGTTATCACATGGCAAAATGATGAAAAACTTTATTTTTGTTTTTTAATTTTTAAAAAATGTTATACCTTGGAGAAAGAGAGACGGAACGCAAGCAGGGAAGGGGCAGAGAGAGAGAGACACAGAATCTGAAGCAGGCTCCAGGCTCTCAGCTGTCAGCACAGAGCCCGATGCGGGGCTTGAACTTAGGAACTGCAAGATCATGACCTGAGCTGAAGTCGGACACTCAACCGACTGAGCCACCCAGGTGCCCCCAGTCATGATATAGTCTTAATGGAATATATACTGAAAGAGGTAAAGATCCTCAAAGAAAGTCAGGAAATGGAGTCCATATTCTTGTTCTGCTTCTGCTGACGGGATGTTACACAAATCATTTTCTATCTCTAGGATGCTCTCCCCAGATATTCTCACAGCTGGCTCCCTCCCCCTCTCCAGGTCCGTGTGCAAAATCCATCTGCTCAGAGAGACTTCCCTGACCCCAGGACCCATGCAACCGGCACCTGTACTCCCTGACATTGCTTTGTCAAGAAGCAGGGTGTTTGGGGGGCACCTGGGTGGCTCAGTCGATTAAGCGTCCAACTTTGGCTCAAGTCATGACCTCACAATTCATGAGTTTGAGCCCCATGTCGGGCTCTCTACTGTCAGTGCAGAGCCCGCTTCATATCCTGTCTCCCTCTCTCTCTGCCCCTCCCACACTCACTCTCTCTTTCTCAAAAATAACTAAACATTTAAAAACAGCAACAACAAAAAGAAGCGGAATGCTTTAAAAGGCGAGCATGCAGGCGCTGGGCCAGACGGCGCTAGAATCCCAGCTTTACCAAGTACGGCACGTACCCCCTTAGGCAAGTCAGTTAAGCTTTCTGTGACTCAGTTTCCTCCTCTGTAAATGGAGATGATAATAGTTTTCACGGCACAGGGTTGTTGGGAGGACTGAATGAGCTGATATGCCAAAGGCTTAGTGCCTGGTATAAAGGAAATACTAGCAAATTACCTGGCAGTGAACTTGAGTGAAGCAGACTGGAGTGACGTGAGAGAACACATCCACAAACGCTCTGCAGAGTGACAGGGGCAAGTCCCGCGTGCACCTCACCCCCTCTTGAACGACTCTCCTGATCCCGGGCAGTGCATGATCCACACCTTGGTCACACCTACAGTTGGGTGTCCTCATGGGTTTCAGTGCCTCTCGCCCTGCTGTCCATGCCTGTCACAGCCTGCCCAAGTCAGCTTCTGGAAGTATTGGTTGAACTGATAGCAATGAATGAGTTCTGACAAGGCCGTGAATGCCAGAAGACGGAAACACCACTTAACTCTCCCAGAAGGTGTATTTTAAGAAGTAGCAATAAAGATACGACATGGGTGGGAGCAACAGGGCAGGTGAGTGACATCGATACCAGAAAAGGACAGAATCCCAGAGGCAGGATGTCTCCAAGGGCAGGAATTCTGGGGCTCTCAGACGAGGGAGTGGGGGCTTCTCACCCCTTTCTGAAGCCTTGTTCTAGGGTCCATTGTGTGACTGAAACATTAACTGCTACATTCAAAGAGAACTCTGTGCGTTAAGAAAGAGGTAGAAGGGCCAGCAGGCACCTGAAAAGACTCTCAGCTTCTCATCCTCAGGGACATGCAAATCAAAGCCACAATGAGAAATTACCTCCACCTGTCAGAATGGCTAAAATCAAAAACGTACGAAACAACAAGTGTTGGCAAGGATGTGGAGAGAAAGGCACACTGGTGCGCTGTTGGTGGGGAGGCAAACTGGTGCAGCCCCTGTGGGAAACAGTACGGAGGGTCCTCAAAAAAATTAAAAATAGAATTACTATATGTTTGTATTTCCACTACTGGATATTTACCCAAAGACTACGGAAACACTAATTTGAAAGGATACGTGCACCCCTATGGTTACTGCACCATTATTTACACTAGCTAAATTACGGAAGCAGCCCAAGTGCCCGCTGATTGATGAATGGCTAATTCCTCAGCCATACCAAAGAACGACATCTTGCCCTTTCTAACGACAAGGATGGACTTTGAGGGTATAATGTGAGGTGAAAGAAATCAGTCAGAAAAAGACAAACACCATGATTTTACTCATCTGTGGGCTTCAAGAAACAAAACAATGGAGAAAAAGAGACAAACCAAAAAACAAACTCTTAACTGCAGAGAACAAACTGATGGTTACCAGAGGGGAAGCGGGTGGGGGATGGGGAAACAGGTGAAGGGATCAAGAGGACACTTATCATCATGAGCACTGAGTAATGTACAGAATTATTGAATTGCTATATTGTACTCCTGAAAAGAATACGACATTCTATGTTAACTATACTGGAATTTAAATAAGAGAAAAAAAGATGTAGAAGGATCTAAGCAGAGCCCTTAGCACTGGCTACAGGAGGGAGGCTTAAAAAAAAAAAACTCCACATACTTTGCATTGTTTGAGTTTTGTACAATGAGAAAGAGTTCATTACTTGTGAAATATTAGAAAGAAAATATTATTTGCCCATAAGAGATACTCAGTAAATGGGCATTACTACTACTCTTTACAACGAAGACAGACTTCTCACCAAGCATAGGGGTTCCCGGGAGGGGAAGGCAGCCTGCCGCGCCCCTTCCCCACACAATGCAGTGGGACCTTCTGCATGGCTCACTGGTCAGTGTATCCTGAACCCACTGGCTTCATTCTGTCATCACCCAGCCACCTGCTGTGCTCCACCCTCACGGGACACACCAGAGTCTCCCTCGTGCTGCCCCTCCCCCTCGGAATCACTCTTCCCAGCTGCTGAGTGAGGTTCCTTAAAAACTCCAGCCGGGTAGTTGACATGCACAAAAGTCTTTCCCAGGTGCCGGACTCTGTGATAAACCGGCCACTCGAGCTCAGTTAATCCTTTACCGACACTGGGAATTAGGTACACGCAGAGTCTCCACCTTACGGAGGCAGAAACGGAGCCACAAGAGTGTGCCCCCAGCCCACTGGCACAATGGCTGAGCTGGGATCCAGCGCTAGGGGAGAGCCGCCCTCAGCCCCTCCCCATGTCGCCCCCTCCCTGCTGACTGTGCCCCCCAGCTCTGCGAGTGAATCCAGAGCCTGCTGCTCCGCCCAGAGGAGTCCCGTGTGCACCATCTGACCCCCACCTGCCTCTCCAGCCTTGGCCTCCATGCCCCCCTCCTCGCCCCCACTCCCTGGCTCCTTGGCCGCTTCTCCACCTGGAACGTTCTTTCACCCATCTTCCACTGACTTGTTCTCTCACAACACTCGGGTCTCCGCTGGGATGTCGCCTTCTCGGAAAGGGCTTCCCTGACCACCTTTTCTAAAACAGCCCCCACTTTCTTCTCTGATCCTTCCTTGCCGTAATTGTATCCCTACATCTTACCAAGGTTACCTGTCTGAGTGTTTATATCTGTCTCCCGTCTCTCGCAGTAGCACAGTACATGGATAAATGCAGCCCCCGAGGATGCTGGAGTAGGCCTGCCATATGGGACTGCCTGGAACACATCCGTTTCCCTGCACGGGTCGGCCTTCCCACCCTCCGGTCCTTCTCTCTGGCGAAGAAGGTGACGTGAGATCCTATTCCTTCCCTGTCTCTCGCCCTCCGGCTCATCCCCGCAGCCACAAGGCTTGCACCTCTCCAGCCGCCTGGATGCTGGTCCCACCATGGTGATAAAGATGTGAAGTGTCCCCCAGCCCAAGGATGTGTGCATTTCAAACAAGGCCCAACAGGAATGCCACTTCATCCCAGGGTATGACCATGCCATGGCATCACTCCCAAGCCCAGGCTGTTTGAGGAAGGTACTGCCTTTCCTTCTCCCTGGCAGACAGGACATCACAGATAAGAGTGTTGAGGGAGAGAGGGGTCCACACTCGCCCAGTGGGTCAGAGACTGGGACCTGGCAGACCCCGACCTCAAATGTGCCAGCTGCCGGCCGTCCCACTGGACCCTTCTCCCTTTTCTGCCACCCAGAAGTCCTGGCTTTGTTCCCCAAGGCGTCCAGACCCATCCTCAGGCTCCACTTTGGGGAACCCCCCCCAAGAAGCTCCCCCAGGGAACCCGGAAGCAAGGCCTTACCCATTTCAATCCCGCAGATGACCAGGGCCGCAATCACTGCGCCCGCCGATGTCCCGGCGAAGCGATGGGTCGTTTCCAGCATCCGGGGGGCCAGGTCTCGAAGGGCGTCCACGGCCCCGGCCTGGTAGAAGGAGAGAAATCCGCTGCCGGAGAAGGAGATGGAATGAGGAGTGTCCGGGTCCCCCTTGAACACCTGTTCTTCCATCTTCTTGGTCCCTCAGTGCTGGCCTCCAGCTGCTCTCCTGCTGGAACTCGGGGCCGAGCCTCGCTGCCACCCAGAGCCAAGAATGGGGCTGTCTCTCTCTGGTGGGCTGGGACACCCACAGGCGACTCAGGCAGCCACTGCCTGGGCCTGTCGGGTTCCTTCAGGAGGCAGTCCCAAAGGCTGGTACAAGGTGGCAAGCCCAGGTGGAGGTGCAGAAGGCGCCCCGAATGTGTGAGCAGCGTCCCAGATCTCCGAGCACGCCCCTGGCTTCATGGTGTGGCTGGATTCATCCCGGTCACAGACTCCTGAGCCCTTGTCCTGTGCTGAGTGCAGCTAGCAGCACCGGCAGCGGCCACTGGGGCCATCCCAAAGAGGCAGGCACTTGCTGAGCCCGCAGTCCAGGAGGCTTCACACACTGAGTTGCAAAACTTCCACCGATGGTTATCACAGGGCGCCTCTCTGACACGCTGTGGCAGCAAAGGAATGATACGCTGGCCTCCCTCCGAGGATGGTGTCCCCTCCCCCACAGGGGCAGGGCCGGCAGCTTGGCTATGGTGTTTAAGGGGGACGCGCTCACACCACCTGTGCCCCCCGACAGCATTGCCCCTCCCCGGGCTCCTTCTCCAGGCTCCGTGGGCCCCGCACTGCGTGTTACACAATTGTTTTCATTTGTCCTTATGTAAGACCGAGTGTGTCTGTTCACATGTTGGGACTGGCTACAGGCAAAACTGTAAAGGAAGACAAGACGTCAGGCTTCAGGGCCCACCCACCACCACCTCGCCATCTCTCCCCACCTTGGCTCCCCAGCCCTACACGGACCCACTCACCCTTAGCACCCTCTCACCAAGTCCCAGACTTCCATGCTGTCTCCTAAGTGTACCAGAGAAAGTCAGCCTGAAATCTAGATCACTCTGAGTGTTTGGAGCTTCATACTGGATGCTCTTCTAATGATTTAACCCCAAGAATGAACGGCTTTGGGAGGCCAGATGTGGGGGCCTGGGGATCAAGGCCGAGAGGTATATTGGAGCCTGGAGGGCAAAGGAAATGGTTTGTGGGGGCTGCGGTTGGCTCCAGGGAGCACTGGTCATGCCCCTTCTGGAGCCGTGCAATGCTGGCCCCCTGGAGAGGAGGGTCCCTCCTTGGCCCATAAATTTCTCTGCCTAGGATGCCACAATGTTCCAAAGTGGCAAAATCACATCTGTCCCCTCTCTTCCCACCCAAGACCGTACGGTGGCAGGATCCGAATTAGAATTGGGACACCAAGGCCCCCACTCAGTGCTCAGCCCAGCTCCACACTCTGTTAGGATGTGATGTCGATGATTCTCCCCTCAGTGAACTCCCACCAACTCATGGCCCCGCGGATCCACACTGGAATCCACAAGGAGGGTGGCCCCCATCCCCCCAGAATTCAGTTAGGAGGGAGCTTTCTCTTATGGGTGGAGTTCCAGATACATAATTGTTCTCCCATCTGGGAAGACACCTTTGGATTAAGTGTGTGTGTGACAGGGACAATCTGTGTGCCCGTGAGTATGGACGCAGGCATGCAGGGTGGGATAGGAGGCTTTGCTGCTGGCAGGGGAAGGTGGGGCGCGACAGGGTGGGGTTCAACCAGCTTTTGGAACATGGGGACTCTACCTCCTTCCTAGGGAACCAGGCCAGCTCCACTGAGTATTTGCGCACCCAGCTCTGTGTCGGGGGACCCGGGGTACAGGAGTGGGTACCAGCACCATCCCCTAACTCGGATGCTCACAGGCTTCTTGGCAATAAGAACAACAACAACAACATGCAAACATGCAACAACCAGAGAACCACACACGGCAGTCGATAATTAAGGGCCAAATCGCGTGGGGCTGAGATTCCTGCCAGGAAAGGTAAGACACCCCCATCATCATCCCCATCAGTGAAGACGACAGCCGAACCCAACGGCCAGGCGAGGGTGAGTAGCATGGGCTGGAACCACCGGAGAAGCTGTGCGCTGGACCCCTGGGTTGGAGGGACTCGAAGAAGCTGGAAGGAAGAGAGGGGTTTAGTGGCAAGGAGCAGCACAAACTCCCCGAAGAAGACGGAATGGGGGTGATGGAGGGCAGTTACACAGGATGAAGGGCTTTGGATCACGCCGACATGAGCTGGATCTCTGTTCTGCTATTTATAGGCAGCGTGACCTGTGTGTGAGGCTCCTGGCCTCCGTTTTCCTCATCTGTGAAAGGGACAATAATACCTATGCTGTAACCATAAAGGTTAAAGATATGGCTGTCAAATGCCTGGCATGTGGTACCTCTCCTGTGATTAAAGGGTAGTAAGGGTCAAGGCTTTTGGAACAGATGGACCTGGGAGGTAAGATGGAATAGAAAGGGGGGTTCTGGAGAGGAAGGCATGACCCACCTGTGCCCCGAAGGAGGAGCTGGCAGAGGGCTCAGACAGGGTGACGAGACCAGGACTGTAAGATGAGGAAGCAGAACTATCCTCCTAGAGATGTTGGCGGCCGGCCAGCGCGGAAGCCGAAGGAAGACAAGGAAAGGAAGCCAATGTTGCAGAGACTCTCAGGACCGTCACCTGGTTGGGTGGAGATGAGTCACTGCGGACGCCTCGTTTTCAGCCTGGGGGTCGGGAAGGGTAGGACGGCCTTTGGTTGACTTAAGGAAACTGGGACAGGGCTGGGGAAACTGAGTTAACTTTAAGACGCATCTGAGAGGACAAGACGAGGTGGGAGCTGGAGGCAGGGGTCGGAAAGGCGGCAGGAGGGGGCAGAGATCACTGCCATTGAGGCAGCAGAGAAGGGTAGGCAGTTAAAGGTTGGCACAGGGTTCTGTTGAAGAAAGACCACCTTGGGCCAGTATTCTCCTTCCAGGTTCATGTTGCCATCCCCAAGGAAGCCAGAAGCAAGACCACCTTGTTCTACACAGGCTTCAAGGGCTTGAGAAGGCTGGGGCCCGCCATCCTTTCAAGGATGGTGCCTTGTCCTGACTTGGCCTCAGGTGCCACCACTGCCTCAGCCTGGCTGATGGGTTTGGCTGTCGTCTTCAGCGAGTGCACTTATCCGATGGGGATGATGGAGGCTCCGGTGGGTGCAGCACAGCCTCTCTGCAAACAAGCAAACCATAAAGTCAGGATAGCACACGAGAAGGGCCCATAGACGCTGCCAATGTGTTCACCAAGTGCTGACCTTGGTGGAGGGCTCCACACACCTTCTCCTGTGCCTCGGTGGCAAACCACTGAGAAGGCTCATCTCCTTTCTCCTTGTTCCTGATGTTAGACTGAAAGCCCTAAGGATGACATCAAGAAAGGATCCCATTGCAACATTTCTGCCCTCATAATCTTCTCAGGTGCTTTGAACTGAGTTAGCCCTGCCCATGTGACTCATCAGCCCCCGGGGCAATCCCAGGCAAGAAGAGGCGACTGCTTACCACAGGTAATCCCAACAAGATGACCCAAAATGAATTTATGGAAGAACCTGGAGTTCCCATAAGTATAAAATGTGTAAGCCACCAGGACAAGGCTCTGGGGGAGACACAGTGGGTTAGCCTTTCACTGATGATACCCCGCCCTCTGCTTGGATCTTATAAAATGTTTATTTAGTGGAGAAGCTGGTTGTTTCTTGAGGTGAGAGAGTATGAAGGTCACAGCATCGCCCATGAATGATCTTGCCAATAATGTTTAACCTGAATCTGACTAAGACTTACTTTCCAGTTGACAGTGAATACAGAGCGTGAAGGGAAAAGCTAAGGGTGCCGGGTGAAAACAACCAGACAAATTGAAACTGTGGGCAGGGCTGGCAGATACTGTTGTTGCTACACAGCAGCTATTCCCGGGCCACTTGTCCTTTGCCCTCTTCCCTATAAAGCAGCTAAAAGACCTGATACTTGATCTCCCAGCCGCTCCCCCCTCCTCCCTTGCATCTAGAAATAATCATGAGATCCAGGTCTGGTCAATGTGAAGTATGGCGAAATCTGCTGGCGGCTTCTCAGAAAGATTTTCCTCTTTGGTGAAGGAAAAAGGTACACAGAGAAAGCCCCTTTTGCACCCTCCTGCATTTTTCCTGCCTGAGGTGCTGAGCTGTGAGAATGTGATGTTTGGAGCTATGGCAGCCATCTTGTGCCCACCAGGGGAAACATGGTGGACACATGGAGTGCATTCATTATCTACTGCTGTGTCACAAATTACCTCAAAACTTAATCTCTTAAGGTAACATTTATGATCTCACAGAGTTTCTGAGGATTAGGAACCCAGAAATGGCTTACTTGAGTAGTTCTAGCCCAGCATCTCTCATGAGGTTGTAGTTAAACTGATTTGCAGGGTTGCAGTCATTTCAAGGGTCATTGGGGTGGAAGAATCCACTTCCAAACACATTCTCATGGTTGTTGGGAGGTATCAGTTGTTCGCTGGTTATCGATATAAAGCTTGATGCCTGGCCACATGGACCTCTCCAGTGGGCTGCTCACAAGATGACAGTTTGCTTTCCCCAGAGTGAGAGATGCAAGACAGTGAAAGAGAGTAAGAGAGAGAAAGAGATAGAGATAGAGAGAGAGAACAGTGTGAACCCAAGATGGAGATTATAGTCTTTTTATATCCTAATCTCAGGAGCAATATCATCCCTTCTATCATATTCTACTGGCCACATTGACCAACCTTGGTAAAATGTAAGAGGGGTATGAATACCAAGGTGGGAATCGTTGAGGGCCAGTTTGGAGGCTGGCTACTACACTGGGGATAGGAAAAGAAAGAAAGAAAAAGCCTGAGTCCTTGAGAAGATTGTTGAGTGACTGTACCAATCCCCAAACCATTTGTGCCCTTCCTATTATGCCAGGTAACCAAGCATCCCTATTGGTTTTTTTTAAAAGTTTATTTATTATTTTGAGAGAGAGAGACAGACAGAGTGTGAGTGGGGGAGGGGCAGAGAGAGAGGGAGACACAGACTCTGAAGCAGGCTCCAGGCTCTGAGCTGTCAGCACAGAGCCTGACACGGGGCTTGAACTCCCAAACCATGAGATCATGACCTGAGCTGAAGTTGGATGCTCACCAACTGAGCCGCCCAGGCGTCTCTGAGTACCTCTATTGTTTAAGCCACTGTTGATTTGATATTTACTGCTGAAAACTTCATGACTAATTTGATATTTGCTGCTGAAAACCTCATGACTAATGCAAGGGCTATTAAATATTTCCAGTAAAATGTAACCTTATCTTGAAAAGAACAAAAAAAATATGCCACTTGTTTTCGGTAAAAACAAAAATAAATACTTTAAAGTAGTCTGTTATTATAGATGAAAGAATCCCAATATGTGAAAATTCTGAAAACTTTAAAAAAATTCAGGAAATTGTTATTATACCTTTTAGAAACTGCTTATCACAAAGACTTTTGTTGCAAGAAGTAGAACATTATCCTCTTCTGTATCCTCCTGACAATGACGTGGGGCTCTCCTACTTAATCAAACAGGGTTCTAACACAGCACTTTGAGGCAGGTGACTTAATTTCTGAATACTCGATCGACTATAGGTGTATTCTCTGTGTGGCGCACATGTTTACACCTTTTCTAAAAAGTTGGCAATTTTTAAAAATAAGGCTGAGGGAGAGAGGAGAAAATCTGACACAAGGAAGGTGGGGACAGAGCTTTGCCAGCATGCTGCCATGGTGTCCTTTACATGACCTTGAGATAATTCATGCAGCCTAAGGCATATCTTTCCATTATGAAATAGCCAAAACATAAAGTACCAAAAATAGAACAGCAAATATCCAAGGATCTAACAGACATTTTGAACAATCTTGACATTTCACCACATCTCGGTCAAATATTTGTTTGGTTTTAAAGAAACGAAACATTACAGATGGAGTTGAAACCTCCTTTTGAACTCTTCCCTAACCTTACCCACCCCCGCTCCACCGCCCCCACTCTCCTTCCCACGGGAAACCAGGTCCCAGATCGGACAGAATCTCTCTCTTCTATGTTTTTATACTTCTATTACACGAATATGATTTATAACCATGTATAGTACTGTTTTATAAATGTTCCTAAATTTCACGTAAGCCAACACGTTAATTTATTCTGCGATCTGCCATTTTCATTTGTGTTGTGACACACGATTCTCATCTTTTCCATGTCACTGCTTTTGGGTGACCTATTACGGGACCATGGGACAACATATTTATCATTCTCCTACTGACGGACATTCTGGTCGTTTCCAACGCTTCATTATAGCTGCAGTGAGCACCCTTGTATACGTCTCCCTCTGCAGGGTATGGGAAGTTTTCAGGTCACGGTATGGGTGTATCAATTGCACCCATAAAATCTGAATTTATGGAGGGGACTGAGTGATGATGGGAAAGGCCGACGCCATTGAAAGCAATTTCTATTACAGTGGTTCCCCATATCAGCAGAAATGAACTCCAAGAACCCCCAGTGGATCCCCAGAACCCTGGCTAGTACCCAGGCCTCTATGCATTATGTTTTTTCCTGTATGTACGCACCTGTGATAAAGTTTAATTTATAAATTAGGCACAATAAGAGATTAACAACCATAATAAAACCATTATCACAAAATTCTGCAATAAAAACTATGTGAATTTGGTCTCTCTCAAAATATCTTGCTATACTGAGCTCACCCTCCTTCCTGTGCTGACGTGAGAGGACAAGATGCCTGCATGAGGAGATGCCACGAGGAGAATGACGCAGAAGTTGTGACACACACAGCTGCTGGGCCACCACTGACTTTCTGACAATACGTCAGGACGATCACCTGCTTCCGGACAGTGGCTGGCCACTGGTAACTGAAGCCACAAAAAGCGAACCAGTGGTTTTTGGGCTTTTTATTTATTTATTTATTATTGAGACAGAAACAGAGCATGAGTAGGGGAGGTGCAGAGATGGAGGGAGATACAGAATCTGAAGCAGGCTCCAGGCTCCAAGCTGTCAGCCCAAAGCCTGATGCAGGGCCTGAACCCACCAACCATGAGATGATGACCTGAGCCGAAGTCGACAACCCAACCGACTGAGCCACCCAGGCGCCCCGGAACCAGTGGTTAAGTGGGGAATACGTCCCTTACATTTCCAGAGACTGGGGCACATGCAGGCCTACCTCGGGAAGCAACAGGTTTGGTCAGGAATGGAGGGATAACGGGAAGGCAGGGCCCGGAACCTTTACTGTGTTTTCTGTGAGAAATACAAGGCAGGTCGGAGGAAACAGCTTGGGATTGGCTAGTTTGAATAGTATCAGCAGGCTGCGGACTGTAGGAGCAGTCTCCAGCTGTCTGGTCCCTGGCTCTGAGTGATTTGGGCAGAGGAATATTGGCTCCTGGAATACAGGAGCCCATGGACGAAGTGGATGGGAGTCTGGGCTTGTGATTGCTTGTTTGCATAGGAAAGGCGTGTTCCCAGCCCTATCCTCTGATTGGCTAGCTCTGGGGGCTTGGGGGCGTGGGCAGTCTCTCAGGGAATTCACACAGGTCAGAACACCAAGAATATACAAAATAACTGAATGTCCAGGGAGTTCAGTCGGTTAAGTATCAAACTTTGGCTCAGGTCATGATCTCATGGTTCATGGATTGGAGCCCCACATCGGATTCTGCACTGAACACTTGCTTGGAGCCTGGAGCCTGCTTCAGATTCTGGTCTCCACTCTGTCTCACTCTGTCTCTCAAAAATAAATGTTTAAAAAAAACAGAATATTCAAAATAAGAAAATACAGTTAATGCAGAGGACACCTCTTCAATCTGTAATTGCTCTCTAGAATGGTTGGGTCAGTTTATGTTCCCACTGAGACTTTATAAGAGATCTAACAGGTTGCTTCTCCTGGTATTATCAGAAATAAAAAATTTGCCATTCTGAATGATGTGAAATGCTATCTCATTGTTCACCAGATATTTTCCTGGTTGTTTGTGAGGCTGGGCATCATTTCATACATCCATTGGCCAATCCAGTTGCCTCTTCTTTGAATTGCTTGTTCTTAGCCTTTTCCCTTTGGGTGGGGGGCAGTATTTGTCTTTTGTCAACAATGAGTAGATGGTGGTACTAATACTAGCTAATATTAAATGTGTTGCATTGCAAACTGTATCCCTGTTTGCGACTTGTAACTTAAAAAAATTTTTTAAGTTTATTTGTTTATTTTGAGAGAGATAGTATGAATGGGGGAGGAGCAGAGAGAGAGTGAGAGAGAGAAAGAGAGAGAATCCCAAGCAGGCTCCTCACTGGTAGCACAGAGCTTAATGCCAGGCTTGAATTCACAAAACCATGAGGTCATAACCTGAGCCCAAACCAAGAGTTGGAGGCTTAACTAACTAACCCACCCAGGCACCTCTTAATTTTTTTTTATGCTGTCTCTATGGTATAGAAGTCTAAAATGTATCATTCTTTTTCCTTTATGATTTATGTTTTTGTGGCTTGAAGTCATAAAAATGCTCTCCCATATAAAAAGGAGTCTTGGTTATCTTAAATGACTTAACGATCAAGCCTAAGCTCTTGGTTCAGCCTCGGTTGAAAAACTACAGCCTGGTGGGCAATTTGGCACCATCTACTTTAAAACAAATACTTACAGAAATTTATCCTACCGACGTACTCACAAGAGTCCCCAAAAATATATGCACAGGGTTGTACAGCAACAATTGTAATGGCAAAAATCTAGAAGTCACTAAATATCCATCAGTGGAAAGCTAGCTAAATGAGTTATGGCATAGTCATATAATGTAATTCTCCACAGCCATAGAAAAGAATGAGAGATCTGGAAGTGCATATATGGAAAGTTCTCCAAGATATATTGGCAAGTAGGAAAGATGAAAATAAAAAACCAGAGATCCAAACAGCATGCTATCATTCATGTTAAAAGGAAAAAAAAGAAAAACATTCTCTGTGTACGCATGTAACATTTCAGAAATCAAACTACTGAGGGTGATACTTCGGAGGAGGGGGACCAGGGTTAGAGGGCGGCAAGGAAATCCATTTTTCATTGCCAATCTTTTGTGCTCTTTCCATTCCTGTAAACAAAGAAGAATCGCTGTGGATGGTCCCATTTGTAAGTTGCTATTTGTTTTGGCATTTGAAATATTCCGAGGTGAAGAGGGCCTTTCGTTCTGATGGCTGAGATGAAATTGAATTATTAGAAATGGGGCAGGAGACGGGGCGTCTGCAGGACAGTTTCATTACTTGTGTTCTGGAGCTGGGTCGAAGGGCAGCGCTTCCAGCAGAGAGCGAGCCGAGCAGGGTGATGAGATTCAGACCCGCATGGCCTGGGGGACAGGGCAGTTGGAGGAGAGCGGAGCGAAGTGGGGGATGGGGAGCTGAGATGGGTGGGGGAGGGGGCAGAGGAGAGGCGGTGGAAAGTCAGGGCAGGTCTGAGCCAGGAAGATCCACCCAGGTCCCTGCAGTCTTGAGCTGTCTGAGTCCCCGAGGTTCGGGCCACCTTGCACAGCTTGGCTGCGAAGTAAGGAGAGACACCCCTTTCCCCAGTGGAGGAGGGGAGCTCCCAGTTCAATGCTGCCAGTAGGCAGTTCCTGGAGAGGAAAAAAAATCATTCTCAAAGTAGGAAAATGCTCATCCTACAAATGAGCACTAAAGGCACTTGAGCTTATTTACCCTGGAGATTTAAGAAAGAAAAGGAATCGGGTCAGCAGTCACAGAACAGACAAAGCGCTGCAGGGGTGAGGACGGAGCAGTGTAGCTGGTGAGGGGCCCGGGCTCCATGGGTTCGATTCATCGCTGTATCCCTGCAACGCTGACAAGTCACTTCACATCTCTGTGCCTTAATTTTCTTATCTATAAAATGGGAAAATAATATTTACCCCCTGGGGGGCTGCCTTGCCATATAGTAAATGTTTATGAAGCGTTAACCGCTGTTCTTTCTTTATTTACCACTTTTGTAAATTCACCTTAGCGGAGGTCCTGGCAGTGACAAGGTCAGCCCGTGGAGGCGTCTGTCAGACATGTCTGTCGTGCGTGACCATTAACCACGTTCAGAAGCCTGCTGAGTCAGCTGTAAGCCACCTTGTCCATTTACACAGGCCAGCACAGTGGGTGGGTCCGTCATCGTCCTCTGCGCTCCCCATGTGGGAGGCTCGACTGGTGCTCAGAGGCTCCCGGGGGAATGGGAATGGTTCTGTGCTCTCATTTATTTCCACCTGCTGGCCTGTCAGCCCCTTAGGGGAAAGCACTTTGGTACCTAGGAGGATAGCAATTTATGGCTGTCAAATAAGTACCTGTTGAATGAGTAAATGGTCATAGCGTGTCCCCTGTCATAGCAACACTGGAAACAATCTACAGGCTCGACACTAGGGAGTTATTATTAAATGTGGTCCAGTCACCCCACAAAACCACACAGTCATTGAAAAGAATGATTATCGCAATTATATAGAAAGATTGAGATATGCTTGTGATGTAGTCTTAGAAAAACAAAAGAAATCCAAAGAGTCTGAACATGGTGTTGATCCATCTTGGTGATATTTTGTTAAGCGAAAAAGCAATGTTCAGAAAAGGGAGTACAGTGAGCTACCATTTGTGTCAAAAAAGAGGCAGAGAATATAAGGTTTCACTTATAATTATAAGCATGGAATGTTTCTGAATGACACACAAGAGAAGGAAAACACTGAGGGCCTGTAGGGAGGGGCAGAGAGGGGAGCAGTGGGGGACAAATCACTGACAATTCTTCTGTACCTTTTGAATGTCAAGCCATCTGAGAATGTTTCTAATTCAAAAATCAAATAATTCAAAACACCTGCTGGAAAGAAAGAAGGAAAGAAAGAAGGAAAAAAAGAAAGAAAGAATACATAGCAAAGTGAAACAGATGAGTAATTTTTTTCCTACTTATATTCTTTAATTCTAAGGCATGGGTTTTGCTCCCTACATTTTAAAGTTTCTGATATTGGAATGGATCTTATAATCAATGGACATTCTTAATAGGGTTTCTTTTTTTCCCTAAAATGCTTCTAGTAAACTGATGCTAAGTCTTAACATTGATGGTATTTTAGAATCAAGGAAAAACAGTGCATAAAATGTGTGGAAAAGGACTGTGCCAACAAAAACCATTGTGTGGTGGGATTATAGGGATCTTTCTACTTTAAAATGGTCTTGACTTGTATTTTTATATCATCTTTTCAATAGTTTGCAGGATTTTTTAAAGAATATTAAAAAAACTTTTTAAATGTTTATTTTTGAGAGAGAGAGAGACAGGATGTGAGCGGGTGAAAGGCAGAGAGAGAGGGAGACCCAGCACCCGAAGTGGCTCCAGGCTCTGAGCTGGCAGCACAGAGCCCGATGTGGGGCTCGAACTCACAAACCGTGAGATCATGACCTGAGCCGAACACTTAACCGATTCAGCCACCCAAGCCCTCCTAAACATATTTTAAACCATTGTTAGGATGATCAGTGGTTTGAGAGGGAGCTGTTCCCTAGCACCAGGGTCTACCTAACCTGCAAAGCAGTAAATCCAGGAAAATCACCACTTCCTCAGCTTAGTTAGTTAAATAATTATCAGAGTCAAGTCCTGGGCCCTCCATTTAGCTGTGGTTACAAGGAAAGACTCATTTCCTTGGATTTTCTCCAAGATACCCACTTTTCAGGAATAGTCAGTCAAAAATTGAGACAACACTGACTTCACCCCTAGGGCTGTTTGTTCCAGCATTGGTTTGGAACTCAGGATTTGGTCCAAACCATAGCCATGGTTCACACGCGGTTGTTGAGTTGAGAACGCTGATAGAACCCAGCGCCTGCTGGTCAGGCTGTCAGCGGTGAGCGCAGCGAGTGTTATAACCAGGAGGTGGCCCAGGAAACCTGTTGCTTCCAGCTGAGACCGGTGTGCTGAGTGGACCCTGCAGGCCCCAATTCTGACACGGAGTCTGTGGGGAAAGGATTTCTTGATCAAATGAACAAGTTTAAGAAATACTGCGGATGAGATTGGGGATAAGAACTTGGAGATCCACAAAGCAAACCTTACTATTAAAGACTCTGAAAAGTCCCCGGTGGCAAGTGCCTTTGGTTTCCTGCTTAATAGAGATTCTTAATTTCTTCCTGGCTAGTCAAACTCTAAATCTGTTTACCCTCTTCAGGGCAACCGTGTCCCTCAGGGTGACTAAGTCCCAGAACAAGGGGGATTGAGAAAGAGCAGATGAACACAATTATGGCCCATGAGACAGAGGAAATCTGCTGGGGAATTCTAAGAAAGTCCTCTTTGCTTTTTAAAGAGACACTAATAAAAATTATGCATCCAGGATGACATGATACTGTAATAGAAAATCCTAAAGGGGCACCCGGCTGGCTCAGTTGGTAGAGCATGTGACTCTTGACCTTGGCATTGTGCATTTGAGCACCATGTTGGGTATAGAGATTACTTAAAAATAAAATCTTTAGGGGCGCCTGGGTGGCTCAGTTGGTTAAGCGTCCAACTTTGGCTCAGGTCATGATCTTATGGTTCAAGCCCCATGTTGGGCTCTGTGCTGACAGCTCAGAGCCTGGAGCTTGCTTAGGATTCTGTGTGTCTCTCTCTGTGCCCCATCTCTGTTTATGCTCTCTCTGTCTCTCAAAAATTAAAAAAAAAAACCATTAAAAATTTTTCCTAAAAATAAATAAAATCTTGGGGCACCTGGGTGGCTCAGTCAGTTGAGCATCCAACTTCAGTTCAGGTCATGATCCATGGTCTGTGAGTTCGAGCCCCACATTGGGCTCTGTGCTGACAGCTCAGAGTCTGGAGCCTGCTTCAGATTATATGTCTCCCTCTCTCTCTGCCCTTTCTTCTTTGCTTTCTGTCTCTCTTTCTCTATGTCAAAAATAAATAAACATTAAAAGATAAATAAATAAATAAAATCTTTTTTAAAAAACGTCATACATAGCAGAACAAGAAGGTGGATGGGACCTGGGTCCTTGATGATATCAGTCAGCCACTGGATTAACCAGCCTAGGACCTTCCCCGATCTCTTGTATTGGGAGAAAATAAAAAGTGCTTATACAAGCAATTTCTATTTGGGTTTTACGTTACTTAACATGAAAAGAAAGCATTACAACACTATAGTAAATAACTTGGCTTAATTCTAACCCAAGGTTTAACAAATTTATGTGATCACATCCTTTTTTAACTATTATCTATGGAAATGTGAAGCATGCTTAGGTAAATCCGAGGCAGACCCTAATCTCTACCTTCTAAATCTGTGCCATTCAATTACATCACCATAGGCTGTTTTAATCACATGAAAATGTGGAATATATAACAACTGTCCAAATGGAAGATTTTTAAGTCTGCCCACAATCTTCTTCTCCTTTAAAAATTTTTTAATGTTTATTTATTTTTGAGAGACACAGTGCAAGTGGGGGAGGGGCAGAGTGAAAGGGAGACACAGAATGTGAAGGAGGCTCCAGGCTCTGAGCTGTCAGCACAGAGCTGGACGCAGGGCTTGAACTCACAAGCTGTGAGATCATGACCTGAGCTGGAGTGAGACACTTAACCGACTGAGCCACCCAGGCGCTCCCTACTCAGAATCTTCTATTAGAAAATGTCATGTTTGCAAATTACTGCAAACCCTTGTTACTGAAAGTGTGGTGTGTGAACCAGCAGCAGCAGCATCTCAAAGCCCAGATACACTGAATCAAAGATCTGCATTTATTTTTTGTTATTTTTATTTTTTGGAAAGGGAGTGCAAGCAGGGGAGAAGAGCAGAGGGAGAGGGAGAGAATCCTAAGCAGGCTCCATGCCTGACATGGGGCTCGATCCCACGACCCTGGGATCCTGACCTGAGCTGAAATCAAGAGTCAGATGGACTGAGCCACCCAGGCACCCCTAAGATCTGCATTTAAACAAGACTTCCAGATGATTCATACCGACACTGGAGTCTGAGAAGAACATGCTGTAGTATAGACATTAGCTGCATTATTATTAATGAAAACTAAGCATAGCAATTTGTTAATTTCTTAATCTGCTCTCAGAGACCTTCAGATAATCATCTCATTTGGCATTCACATCAATACTGAGTTAGAGGTTTTCTTAAACCCCTGTTTACAGAAAAGAAAACGAGGCTCAAGTCATAAAGAGACATTTATTATATGGAGTTTCACTAGTCCTGTCCTGGGGGTACAGGGGGCCAAGTCATTATTCAGATGCTGTCATGGTGTTAGATGAAGCAGACATTTGATGTCTAACTAAACTGGGAGTCAGTCCCTTCCACCCCCCGAACATCCCTTCCAGTCTCTGCTGGGATTGGACTCTTCTCTCAATGCCCAGGGCTGTCCTGTCCCTCACAAGGAAAAATACGACAGTCCAGTTCACATAGTTAGCCCTTCCTGTCTGTTTAACCGGGTCTCAAGCCCCCATGGGGGCTCTTGAGCCCAAGGCTGAATAGCCAGGATAACAGATTCTAAGTCTAGAAGGCCAGCCGGGTGCTTACACCAGCCAGCAAGGACTTTCAAACTCCGCTCCAGTGGGAATGGCCCGTTCTAATCAATTAGAGGATCAAAGCCAGCATGGTATTAAGCTGTGATTGAGGATAATTCAGGATTCATGAGAAAAGAACGAAAGCATTTATTTCTCATGAAACTTAAGTATTGTTTAAAGCTCAGAGTTTATTTTTTTAAAAACAATTGATGATGTTGGATTATTTGCTTGGCTACTTAATGGTTATTTTGTTTAGCTGTTTGACAAATAGTGACAATAAAAAATTTTTTTTCTAATGTTTATTTATTTTTGGGAGAGAGACAGAACACGAGCAGAGGAAGGGGAGAAAGAGGGAGACACAGAATTCAAAACAGGCTCCAGGCTCTGAGCACAGAGTCCGATGTGGGGCTCAAACCCACGGACTGTGAGGTCATGACTTTGGCTGATGTTGGATGCTTAACCAGCTGAGCCACCCAGGCACCTTGCAATTTCGTTTTTTAGAGGAAATGTTTTGCCTTCTAGCTCAGTTAACAGTATCTACAACTTGAGCCCCGTATTCAGACCATGTGAGGTCAGGACCAGAGCAGCATACCCTAACTGTAAGGACTGTAAGATCAAAAAGGCAGTTGACGGCTCAGCTTCCAAGGTGAAAATACTCATAAAGTGCTTCCTGAGTCAGGTGATCCTGTCTTGCATTTTTAACATTAAAAAACTCTCCTGTGCCATCATAGAAGCATTTTGGTTCCACCAATTTGCAAAAGCGATTTGACTATTCAGAATCATCACACCATTTTGGAAAGCAATTTGGCTATTTACCAAAAATCATAGCAGTTGTGTCTTGGGTGAGGTCCATGTCTCCAACTTATTTCTTTGAAGGAGTTATTTCATCTCTGGAAACTTACTCTCATAATCTTAAGTCATAGGAAAAACTGGCCAGAAGAACTCACCATGGCACTATGTTAAATTAATTGTCAAGCATTGGAAATTCATAGCACCTGAGAGGAAGAGAATAGTTGAAGGACCTACTGCGTATCCACCTAAGGATATGTTAAGTGGCCATATTTAAATGTGCTTACATTCAAAGTATATTTGGTATTAAACTGGATTGTCCCACTCTGGCCTTTCCATTCAATAGTTGACAATGGTTGAAGGAAAACTAAAAGTGTTTTGTAAGTAGTAAGGCAAAGATGATTTGCAAAGCACTAACTATAAAATTTTGTATAAGATGTATTCGGAAGACCTTTTCCCAGACTATGATCACCTGCTCTCTCCGTCGCAGCCCAACGCCCAGTCCTCCGGTCTCCTCACAACGCCTTCAGCACACACCACGCGTCTCCTCACCTGGGAAGCTTGAGGTAGTGACTGCGTTTTCAGACTCCTTTCATTTCGCAGAGCCTGCAGCCACCCCCTCCATTTGATCACTGAGTCCCATTGATTCTACCTCCTAGTGGCCCTGAGCCCTGTCTCTTTCTATTCCTTCAACAAAGCCGATATCCAGGGCCTCCTTAAATCTCTCCTGCAGTACTGTGGCTAATGGTGCTGTATCATTTAGCTTGCTCTTGGCTGCAAGTAACAGAAACTCAATTCAGAGTGGCTTAAATCATGAGGAAAGTCTATTCTTTTTATTTGGGAGAAAACCCCTTTTCCAGAAAGCCCTCCAGAAAAGTCTCCCTCAGGGTCCAGTGGCCAGGACTGGGTCACACATCCATGCCTTAGCTGCAGGGGAGGCTGGGAAGGCCATCAGGTGGCATTTTCATTTAGAAAAAAATTTTAATCTCTATTTTTGAGAGAGAGAGAAAGAGAGTACAAGGGGCAAAGGGAAGGAACAGAAAGGGAGACACACACACAGAATCCAAAGGAGGCTCCAGGCTCTGAGCTGTCAGTCCAGAGCCCAACATGGGGCTCAAACTCAGAAACTGTGAGGTCATGATCTGAGCCAAAGTTGGACACTTAACTGACTGAGCCACCCAGGTGCCCACATGTGCCACTTTCAAACTTACAGTGTGATTTAGGCTCTGCCAGCTGGAAGGAGGGAAGGCTGAAGGGGCAGTTTCTATTAGGGCAGGGACTCAATAGTATCTGTCTCAAAGTTCCTATGTGGGTCTCTCCACCCCTTTAATCCATTTCTAAGACGGCCATTATTCATTCATTCAGTTAATGATTTATCCATTGATGAATCAGGTTGGTTTTCAATGGCCAAGGGCAGCAGGTGGGAAACAGAGCACTGAGATCCATACCTGCTCTCACCTGCTTCTCTCTACAATCAACATGTCTCAATTCTGCTCACATTTTATTCAGCCACACCTATTCAAAAGGGCATAAAAGTGAGGTCATCCTTTGTGCGGGGTAAACAGCACTACCAGTTACCGCATTCAACAAATATTTATTGAGCACTGATTATATACTAGGTGAGGTGCTGGAGGTGTGTTGGGAAGGAAACAAAGCACCGTATCTGTTCTGAGAGCATTTACGGCCCAGAAAGGAAGCAAGTTCTTCCTCCGTGCCCTCGTGCTAACATATAGAGACTTCAACTGTCCCACCTCTTACACTCTTATTGCATTAAAAACAAACAATCAAAAAATTTGGCTGTCTGCTCGAATTGGCTATAAAACCTTAAAGAGGTCTTCTCCCTCCCTGTGATACCTTGAGTGGGGCCTAGCGCTAGTCGACACTTAATAAATGTTTGCCGATTGATACATGAGATAGTGTGGGCTCAGCTATAAGCAACAGGAAGCCCAGCTGACAGTGGCTTAAAAAAATAACAGGACCTGTGTGGTCACACAGTGATGAGTCCAACAGCCAGCAGCTACCTTGGTTGGTTTCTCTGGATCCAAGCTCCCTCAGCCTTACGCTAGGACATGCTTCGCTTGTTGGCTTTTTCTCCTTGTGGCTGTGCCTCAGGGTCACAAGACTGCTGCCACTGCTCCGCATAGTGTATTCACATTTAAGATGGGAAAAAATAGAAGGGGCAGTGGCTGGGGACTCCCCTCTGGTGACTGTCCTTTATCTCAAGACACAGAAGCTTCCCGAGAAGCCCCCCAGGGGCGTATGTCTCCCAGCAAAGCCATGGATCATAGGGCCACGCCGAGCCTCAAGTCAGGCCGACATCAAGAATACCTGGATTTCCAGTGTCTGTGGGTGGACGTGGCAAAGAAGGGACTGGGAATGGTGCAGGCAGCCAGCTGAAAGGGCTCACCACAAACGCAAAATCTGTGCTTAATAAATATTTATTGGTGGAAGTTCAGATTTTCATGATCTGGCTCTTTATTGATTTTTTACCACCTATAAAGAAACTTCACCATTGTTGTGACAAACCAGTGTGAGTGCGTCTTCTGTTCACGCTGGCCCTATGCCATGCAATTACATGAATTTTCTAATCCAGTCTTTGCAACCTTATGACAAAGTTTGGATCAATCTGTTTTACATATGAGCAATCGCATCCCGGGGTAAGTAAGCAACATGTCCAACCTGTTTACTTACTTAAATGATAAAACAGTGGCTCCAATTCCAGTGTCTGAGTCCGGAGCCCATGTTCCTACCCTACAGCTTTAGGTCTAGACAGCAATGGAGAGCTCATTAGAACTAAGTCCTTTATTTTCATGGTGCCAAAGTCCAGAGATGGGAGGTAAGCTGCTCAATGTCACCCAGCAAGCCCAGGTCAGAGCCAGGTCCAGGCCCCAGGAGTCCTGACCCAACTTGCAGTTTCTTTCTGCCACAGTGCGCTGCCTCTATTTAGAAATCTTACCAATTTGCTGATCTTTAAAAAGACAAAATGGCAAACTTGGGATTCCATTGATAATTCAATTAAAAAAAAAACTATGGGACTTAATGTTGGGCAAATGAAAACAAGTTGTTTTCCTTTTTTGGAGTCAAAACTTGGTGATGAGTTGGTTCAAACTCCTTTACCCATCTCAGCGGAAACTCCAGTGTGTACAATAGTTTCCATTTCTCAAGTGATAAGAGAAAGGAAAGGGGGAAATGGTCAGAGCGTCAGCTGGGACTTCCTGAGATCTCTTCAGACTCCAAGCTCATGGCCCAGAAATGCCTTCCTTGTGGTGTTTGAGTATGTCCTGTCTATACCACAGCCCTGAGAAGCCTCTTGATACAGTAGAGTGTGTCTGATTCGAATCCCACTTCCACCACAGACTAGCTGTTGGAAGACACCGAGCTGGGGCTCATGTGCAAAAAGCCCCTAGCACAAAATGGCATGTGGTAGGTGTTGGTCCCCTTTCCCGGTCCACTTCCCCTTCTGACTAAGAGCTGAAAGTGCAGCCGGCAGGTGACCTTAGCAGCAGTGGCCGCCTTGCCAGCACCACGCCCTGTTTCAGGAGGGTCAACTTCCTTTTGCTGACAGAACTCACAACTGCTGGGGTAAGAGTTTGCTGGAATTGAAAAGTCATTTGGGTGTGACCTTTAAGACCCTGAAGAGTGAGGGTTGTGGGCATAGGCCCTTGAATCACACAAGGATTTGAATTTAGACTCTGACACTTTCCAACTATGTGTGTCGCTGTGTAACTTCCTTGCCTCTCAGTGTCCCTCTCCATACAGTGGGGATAAAGATAGTGCCTACCTGGGGGGGAGGGGGTTGTTGTGGTGGTGAGATGAGAGAATGTGGCCCGAGAGCCAAGGACTGCGAGTCTACCCCACAGGGAGCACTGAGTTCACGTTTGATGCAGGTTTGTCTGACCCTTCAATCTCTTCTGCAGACAGCACTTTTCATCTGAGTGTTGAGTGTGGTGTAGACAAAATATTTCCTCTGATTCTTTTAGGGGTAAGGACAGTCGGGCAAATGACAACAGAGGGAAATGGTATAGCAGACAGAGGCGAAGGACCCATGGGGCAGGAGACCTGGGTTCGAGTCCTGTATCCTTCTCCTTTCTGGGCTTCAATTCCCTGCCTTGTAAAATCTGGGAGTTGGAAGAGGTGACCAGGCGGGTCATTCCTGGCCTTAGACAGCAATGCTGATGACGGCCATCCAAAAGTTTTCTTGGAAGCCTTACATAACAAAGACTGGCAGGAATCTACAGATTACTAAAGGTTCAGAATCCTGTAACTTGGGTCTGAGATGGAAGAACTTTCAAGATCTGCCCCTGGACCAAGAAGTGCCAATTAGGAGGCGCCTGATTGCCTCAGTGGGCTGAGCATCCTAGCTTGGCTCAGGTCATGATCTTATGATTCGTGAGTTCAAGCCACATATCGGGCTTGCTGCTGTCTGCACAGAGCTTGCTTTGGATCCTCTGTCCTCCTCTCCTGCCCCTCCTTGGCTCACGCTCTGTCTCTCAAAAATAAATAAACATAAAAAATTTTGTCTTAACTGCCAATTAGGAAGGAAGGAAGGAGGAAGAGCGGGCTTCTCCTTGGGCGAACTTGAGGAGTCTCTGGGCTTGTTCTCCTCCTTCAGGCCTCCCTCCCTCCTCCTCTAGACTCCCTTGGACCCAACATGACTTCCACCCTCAACCTTCTTCACATACTACCATAAACGGAATCTCGGATCCTTCACACTCTGAAAGAAATTCATTCAACACACATGAACATTCACCCAATGGGTACCCACTGTGCACAGGGTGGGTGGGAGATGGCTGACAGAAGACACAGCCCCTGCCTGTGAGGCTGACATTCTAGAAGGCCGGCCACAGGCAAGCATCATAAACCTGTAGGGTCCACAGTAGAGCTGGCGGAGTTAGCAGAGAGTTGGATTTAACTGGGTGGGGGTTTTGCAGAGTGATGAGAATCTAGCAAGCTTGAGCGCGAGAGGTGTCGGCAAGAAAGAAGAAGGTGTAATAACTGACTGTGGAGTTGAGGCTGGGAAAGGAAGGGAGGTGGGGCTTGAAGGGGACAGTGAAAAGGTGGTAAGTCCATGACTGTGGGGCCCATGGAGCCAATGCTTGAAGGAAGGAGCTAGGAAGAAACTTGAACATGGAATCTTCGGAGGGCCCAGGGCTTGAGAGGAGATCAGGGAATGGGGAGGCCAGGACATCAGTGGATGACGGACAGAAGCACCAAGCACTGTGGCAGGACCAGTGGAGAGAGGACAGTAAGCAAGCAGCTCAGACCCTCAGGGGATCCGTAAAACTGACAGCGGTGAGTGGCGGAGCTTATAAAGACATATAAGTGCTATTTAATGTTCCATTTGGGGGAGTCCTCTCTTGCTTTAATAAGACCCACAGGAAGGGAGAGTGCTTTCACGTCATGAAAAGCAGGCCTGAGCATTAAAGGGAGGGGACGTACCAGGGAGAGTCTTGTTTCGTCCAGAACCCAAGTTGTCAGCCTAAGAGATGGAGCTCGACGTGTGCCATCGAAGGTAGCCTTAAGCTGATGGGAAGGTGTTTTGTTTTCCATGGGTGAAGGGTCTTCTTGCTTCCCCTGAAATACCAAAGAGAGAGCCGCCATTCCAACAGAAACCTCAAATAATATTATAATGATAACTTAGGAGTGTCATCTATTGAACGCCATTGATTGAGAGGCCCCTGGTGTAGCGGAGTTAAGAATATGGGCTCTGCCTGGGCTTAAATCCCAGTCCTGCTCCTGGCTAGTCCTCAGTTCACCTCATCGGGACCACAGGTAGTAACAGCACCTACCCCTTCCGCTTCTGAGAAGTAAATGAACAGATATATTCAGAAAGATTAGCCTGGAGTGTGGGAGGACTAAAAAATGCTGGCTGGATAGTCTCCTCATTCTCATCTCTGTTGGCAAATAAACAAGCAAATAAAAGCCAGCTTGGAAGGCCCTGTGCCCCTTATTTCTCTGCGTGGCAAAGCAGCCAGAGAGTAGAGCTGAGACATGGGTCCTTCCTCCATTCACTGCATTTCGAGAGCCGCTGGGAGGCAGTGTGGCCCCGGGGTCGAGGAGGCCACTGGGAGTGAGGAGCCCTGGGTTTTAGTTCCTCCTCAGCCTCTGAAGCCCAAGCCGAGTGTGCCCAAGGGCACGGCTGGTGTCTCTGAGTCTCAGCTTGCCCCCTGCGGTGATCATCCCCCTCTGAAGAAAGATTCCATGAGGGTAAGTGGTGACTCTCTGGAAGAGTTTAAGTGGCTCACAGTGTTGGGTGCCTGCCACCTGTGTGCTGGACATGGAGATTCGGAATTCGGCCTGTGGACTTTCCCTTCCCAAGAAGTAGTCCAAAGATAGCCAGAGTCTATGGGAGAAAGCGCTGGGGGGGTCAGGTTACAGGAGGAAGAGTGTTATTGTCAAGCCTATGAGCAGAACTGGGGAGGATATAATGGTGGTGCTGGGTGTGGTCAGTAGTTCTCCTTCAGGAGTGTCTCCAAACAGAGATTCCTGCTCCTGGAAAATGACCCGAGCCCAAGGCTGTTCCCTGCAGAATGGCTTACAGCAGCATGAGTTCAGAGGCCCCTGAACACCCACCACCACGAGGACTGGGTGCACGTATGGGCTATAGTGCAGGATAAGGAGGGGCGCCTGGTTGGCTCAGTCGATGGTGCATGGGACTCTAATCTCAGGGATGTGAGTTCAAGCCCCACACTGGGCATGGAGCCTACCTGAAAAGAAAAGGAAAAGCTCTTCGTGAACAGATGCAGAAAGACTGCTGAGAATACTAAGTAAGGAAAAAAAAATCTAGGTGCAAAGCAGTGTGTAGGCTGCTACCATTTTTTGTTCAGAGAAGCCTGGAAAAGTATCTATGGAATATATTTATTTGTATAGGTACAGAAGACACTGAAAGTAGTTCTAAGAAACTAGCCCCATGAGTTGTCTCTAAGAAGGTGGAAAGACGAATATCACTGTATATCCATCTGAACTTTTTGCTGTTGGAGGTCCTGTAAATGCAGGATGTATGGGGGAGAAGGGGCGAGGAACGCTGCGTGGGCTCTAGGATCGGGGGGGCCGGGCATGAATCACAGCTCCACCTCTTCCCAGCCATGGGACCTTGCACAAGCCACTCAACCTCTCTGAGGCTCCGTTCCTGCGTGAAAGGGGCGTGATAACGTGGTAATACCTCCCTGTATAACTGCCCTGGACTCGGGGGCTGAGGCTGAGGTTAAAACGCTCAGACGGAAAGTGGTTGCGGTAGTTACTTCACCATCCAGGGTTTCCCATGCTCCAGATCTGCTCCCAGACTTCCTGGAGGGTACGTGCAATGCCCCAGGCACCCAGCCCCAGGGGGTTCCCTGTGCCTCCAGGCTACCAGCAAGGCAGAGGGTGTGTGGGACTGGGGGAGGTGTTGTCCTGAGTCAAATGCAGTACAATTCTTCCTTCCAGAGAAAACCCTTGCAGATTGGCTGCTGGGCTCTTTGGTAATGGGGTTCAGTAGAGCTGGCCTGCAGCCCCTTACTCTGTTGAAAACAGCAACTCTCAAACATGACAACATGCATCTGAATAGCAGGTGCACCTCAGATTCCTGAGCGCCCCCCATCCCCAGGACCTTGTTTGCCCACTGAGGCCGCCAAGACGGAGACCCGGCCACCTCTCCGGCACTCCGTCCCACACCCTTTACACTCCATGTCTTTCCCCAAATCACTCACCCATCCTCGAGCATGTTGAAGCTTTCCACCTTCACACTCCACACTTCTGATTTCAAGGATCTCATCCTCAAGAGAGGTTCTCCCCTGGCCTAAATGATGCCTGTCTTGAGGGACCCAGCACAAATACCTCCTCCTCCAGGAAGGCCCTCTGATGTGGGGGTCCTTCCCCTTCTTCCAGGTAGTCTCAGACTCAGAATTTGCATCTACAAGAGCACTACCGTGGCTTCCTTGATTTAGACGTAGCCCCAATAACAAGGAGAGCTACGACCCACCAGGGCATGAATGTGGGGTGCTTTGTAACCATCGGCCCCACTGTGCTCTGAGCCTCAGAGACATGTTATCGTCCCCGTTTTATGAAGAAGTGAGGTCCAGGGACATGGGGGTTTGCTCAGGGTATCACAGCTGAGGGGTGCTGGGCTGGGATCCATCCTAGACCTTCTGGTTGTTTCTGTGTATATGTGCCCCGCCCCCTTTGAGACTCTGTACTCTCTCAGTTTCTTTTCCTCTCTATCAGGGCCTGGAAAAGTCCGGCCCCTCAGGAAATACTAATTCTGAGACAAGGAAGGTCATAAGAAGGAGACGCTGGGGCAGGGACCCTCCCTGTGAAGGGGGGCAGTGTAGACCCCAACAGGATGGTTCTGGGTTGGTGGAGAGGGAAATGGAGATGATGAACATCATCATATGAGGAAAAAGACAGTGTGATGAAACAAGACAGAGTGTACATGGCTCCCGCCTTGGCGAACTCAAGGAATTAAGGGAATTTGCTGGAAATAGACAGGCGTAGTGCCAGAGGCGAGCAAAAATGGTCTTCCATTTTCATCTGAATATTTCAGGACATTCCTGGGTAAGAAACAGACTTTTTCATGAACAGATACACTTTATCACCAACATACAGCTGCTCGTTGCAAAATTACCTGGGCAACACCAGGGCCAACTCCAGGTCTATCAATAAGGAATTGGTCAAATCAGTCAGATTTTCATCTGATAGGTCACTCTCCAGCCCAAGAAAGGAAAAGAAGTTCTCATTGCTCTGATATGGAACAATCACCAAAATATATATATATATTTTTTAATTTTTTTAAATATTTATTTTTGAGAGACAGAGCTAAAGCAGAGAAGGGGCAGAGAGAGAAGGAGACACAGAATCTGAGGCAGTGTCCAGGCTCTGAGCAAAAACGTTCAGCACAGAGCCCGATGCGGGGCTCGAACCCACAAACTGTGAGATCATGACCTGAGCCGAAGATGGATGCTTAACCGACTGAGCCACCCAGGTGCCCCAAAATATATTTTTAATAAAAAATGCGATGTGCATAATCAGGAAAGTAAATTTTTTTAAGTTTATTTATTTATCTTGAGAGAGAGAGGAGGAGGGGCAGAGAGAGAAGGAGAGAGAATCCCAAGCAGGCTCTGTGCTATGAGTGCAGAGCCATACATGGGCCTACCACAAGATCGTGACCTGAGCCAAAATTGAGAGTCAGACCCTTAATCGACTGAATCACTCAGGCACCCCAGGGAAATAAATTTTTAAAGCATGATGAGTTATAATTTCACACATATCAGTCTGGAAACTTTTTAAAACTGTTAATTCCAAGTGTTGGCAAGGAAGTGGGGCAAAGGGAATTCTGAAGTACGTTGGCAAACGTGTGAATTGATACAACCACTCTGGGAAACAGCTTGGCATTATCTACTGAAGTTGACAACATGCATTCCCTACAATCCTGCAAATGCCCAAAGAAGATCTGTACCCAAGTCCCCAACAACTTCCCCAAAGATATGCCCCAGAAAAGAAACAATAAAGAACATTCACACCAGTACTGTTCCTAGAAACAAAAAATTGGAAGCAACCCACATCTTATATAGTACAATGAAAAATTAATGGTGTTATCTGAATACAATGGAATTCCATACAGAGTGAAAATGAACCAGTTTGCAGGGTGGTTCAGTCAGTTAAGCGTCCGACTTAGGCTCAGGTCATGATCTCACGGTTTGTGAGTTCAAGTCCCACGTCGGGCTCTGTGCTGACAGCTCAGAGCCTGCAGCCTGCTTCAGATTCTGTGTCTCCCTCCTTTCTGCCCTTTCCCCACTCACGCTGTGTTTCTCTCTCTCCCTCTCTCAAAAAATCAATAAACATTTAAAAAATGTTAAAAAGATAAAGAAAATGAACCAGTAGCCACACATATCACCAGACCTGAATCTCAGGACCATAGGCATGGGTGGTAGAAAAGCAAGTTGTGTAAGAGCGCATGAAATATACTTCTTTCTCTTCAAAGTCGAAAAGGTGAGACACAACACAATACTTGCTGTGTGCTGGGGTGCCTGGGCGGCCCAGTCAGCTGCATGTCCGACTCTTGATTTCAGTTTAGGTCACGGGCCCCAAGTTGGCTTAAGATTCTCTCCCTTTCTCCTTGCTCCCCTGCTCACTCTCTCTCTCTCTCTCTCTCAAGAAAAAAAAATTAAATGAACAAATGAATAAATAAATAAATAAATAAATAAATGTATTGTGTGCTGATTTAAACCTACCACAGGACTCTAAAGAAAAAAAGCGTGATAAATGTATCATTCAGAATAGTATTTGGGGGGTGGGAAGGGCCACAGAGATTTTAGTTCTGCTGCTTTGTCCAGGACAAGTGGCAGATACCGGGGGGCTTATTGGGTTGTGGGTCTTTAAATTTATATGTTACTGTTTAATGGCTATTTTGGTATCTGCTCAATATTTAATAAAAACAAATTAAAAAATGAGGCCTAGACCAGTGTGAACAGTATGCTACTGTTTGTATCACAAAGGGACACACAGGAACACGGGGACACGCTTGGGAGTTAACGTTTCTCTGACAAGTTACATGTGCAAACTGGTGGTTTCTGGCAGGGGAACTGGGAGACTGGGGACAAGGAATGAAACTTCCCTGAGGTTTTAAAATTTGGAATCACGTAAACCAACTTAAATTAAAAGCAATAAAATGTGAGGGGGTGCCTGGGTGGCTCAGTCGGTTGAGCATCTGGCTCCTGGTTTTGGCTCAGGTTGTGATCTCACGGTTCATGGGTTCGAGCCCCACGTGGGATTCTCTTTCTCTCTCCCTCTCTCTCTCAAAATAAATAAATACACTTAGAAAAATAAAATTTGAAGACAGAGAAATGGGGTGGGGGCTGAGGGAGGGGGGAAGGGAGACTGTGAGGGAAGGAGGAGGAGGGATGGGGAGGGAGGAGGAGTGGCCGGATTCTGGTGCTAAAACTTCCGGGTTTGCCCAGGGTCGCACATGGAGCCAGAAACCCCTCGGGCAGCCCAGGGGGGTCTGTGGCCTCATCCCACACCTCACGCCTAGACCCAGATCACTGGCTTGCCCCTGAGGACAGAGTCACCTTCCAACAGTTGCCCAGGTCAATGCTGACTCTACAATCTTTAGTCTCCAAACAAGGCGTCCTCGGGGCCTTTCCCTGACCCACCTTCTTAGCTCAGACCTTCTCCCCACCAGTGACTTGAGCAGCAACTTTCAAGTCACTTCAGAGTCTCTTCTGAGCCTCACCCTCAATGACTCTGAAATGGGCATCGTGTCACCAAGGACAGTTAACAGCGAATAGGCTTTCTTCATCCCCTTTCTGATCCTCCCCTCAAAGGCTGCATCAAATCCGGCTTACACATCGTTCATCCTCACTGTGATGCCAAGAAAGCAGAGGAAACCAGGGTCACAGGCATGTCCCCAAGGACCATGGCCTGAGAGGGTAAGGCACCCGACCAAGGCATCAAGCGGTAGGCAAAGAAGGATTTGGACACAATTCGCAGGAGGTGCCTTCCTCCCTGCTTGAGGGCTGAAGTGCTGGAGGCGTGGATGTGTGTAAGATGGGGGGCCCTGAGGCTGGGCTCTCAGTCCCCCCAGCCCGGCAGCCAGGGATAAGGAGAAAAGGGCCAAGGAGAGCTGTGTCACTCTGAGCTAAGAGGGGCCTTATTTCACAAAGAGCAGGTGCAGGCATCCATGTGGCACTGAGAAATGGGTTCCCCGATGGAAAAGGACCTAGCAAAGTGGTACTGCACAGCAGGGAAGAAGCCTGGCTGTATGGTGGAGCTCGGGGGAAGCCCATCAGGGAACCTGGCCAGGGCAAAGCCAGGAGCTGCGGGTGCTCGGCGTTGGCGAGTGTGTGGGGCAGCTGGACCCCCCACGCCGGTGTCGGGGAGCAGAGTATACAACAATGGAAAACCGGTAGCAACTCTTAAAGCTTAAAACATACACTCTGAGCTAGAGCTAAATGCTAACGCTGAACCCCGTGACCTCGCACTCCTGGGGATATTCTGAAGAGAAATGGGCACCATGTCTACAAAATGTCATTTACAAGAACACTCACAGCGGTGTTATTCGTGAGAGCCCCAAACTGGAAACAGCCCAATGCCAACCAGCAGGCGGGCAGACAAACACATTGCAGTGTATTTGTACAGTGGAATACTATTCAAAGCAAACCATAGCTACATGCAAAACAGTGATGGAGTTCAGAGACATCGTGCTGAATTAAAGAAGCCAGACTCATGGGGCGCCTGGGTGGCTTAGTCGGTTGAGCGTCTGCCTTTGACTCGGGTCATGATCTCATGGTGCGTGAGTTTGAGCCCCCTTGCTGCCATCAGAGCAGAGCCTGCTTCAGATCTTCCGTCCCCCTCTCTCCCTGCCTCTCCCCCCTTTGCACTCTCTCTCTCAAAAATAAACATTAAAGAGGTGCCTGGGTGGCTCAGTTGGTTAAGTAGCCAACTTCAGCTCAGGTCATGATCTCACAGTTCGTGGGTTTGAGTCCTGCATCAGGCTCTGTGCTGACAGCTCAGAGCCTGGAGCCTCCTTCAGATTCTGTGTCTCCCTCTCTCTCTGCCCCTCCCCTGCTCACACTCTGTGTCTCACTTTCTCAAAAATAAATAAACATCAAAAAATTTAAAAATAAACATTAAAAAAAAAGCCAGACTCAAAAGAGCACAGACTGTATGAGTCTAATAGATGAAGTTCAAGAACAAGCAACACTAATCTATGGCCACAGAAGTCTGGACAGTAGTTACCCGTTGGAGAAGGGGGATATTGACCGGAAAGGAATATGAGAAACTTTCTGGGGCACTGGAAGTGTCCTGGGCTTTAATCTGGGTAGTGGTCTCATAGATGGATTCACATGTAAACATTCACGGAGATTAAATTTAAGGTTTATATACCTTAATCACCATATGTAAATTTATATCTAAAACAACAATAAAATTCAAGGTCTAAAGTTCCACCGTTCCTGCCCACTGGCCTGACTATCCTCCGGTCTTGCTGTGGCTGCTGGTCTTGCCCTCAGAACAGTGTCGTGTGTGCCTTGGAGCGACCTTGTATGCCAGGTGCTGGAGGCTGTACCTGAGCACAGATGGGAACTTCTCAAACTAGAGAAGAAACTGTTGGCCATGGGGGTGGGCATCTCCTTATTCGCAGATATTTGAACACAGGGCAGAATTTGGTCTAGGACTTATTTCCATGGAAAGGCACACCCAAGAGCAAATTTCTTGGGACAAAGATCTATGACTCCCATTCAACGTCAACTGCGGAAGACTACCACAATGTTAGCAACACAAAAGGGGAAAAAACCAAAAACCAAAACAGGCAATAGTTGGCCTGAGCCAGTTCATGATACACAAACGAAGAAAAGGCAGGAGAGGAGATCTTGTTCTGATCATGCCAAGAATTTCTGCACGGATGTTAGGACCCACATCCTCTCAGGGAGGCCCATTTCTCAGCGTCCTAGTACGAGAAACTGAAATACATGCTCCACTTAGAAAAAAACCCCAACAACAAATAAGAGACTATAAGGAGTTACATTAAAGTGGTTGGAAATGGTTATTTCTGGGTCGTTCAAATAATCTTTCTTTCTCCTTTGCACTGAAAAAATTCCTGAACACATTTTATAATCTTCCCTTGCCAGCCTAGATAAAATCCCCTGGGGATCTTTCTAGACGGTGAAGCCAGGGGAGAAGAAGCCCTCCCCCAGGGCCCCGTGCATCCAGCGCCCTTGCCTATTGGGAGCCAACAGTGTTGCACTGCCAACACCGCCTCTTTGTCCCCCTAAGGAGCCTGTGCAAAGCTGGAAGGAAGAGCAAGGAATTCACACACGGCTGCCGAAGTAAGAGCAGTGAGACTGAAACCAGCCGCTTCCAACCAGCCTCACAGGTGCCAAGCAAAGGACACATTGTTCTGTGAAAGAACAACACAACCACCCTTCTGAAATTTGGGGACAATTAAATATTTCTATTCCGTGTACCCGGAATCTGGGCCCTCTCAAAAATATTAAAATTGTTGGAGCACCTGGGTGGGTCAGTCAGTTGAGCGTCTGACTTTGGCTCAGCTCACGATGTTTTGGTTCATGAGTTTGAGCCCCACATGGGGCTCGCTGTTGTCAGCCTGGTGGTGCAGAGCCCACTTCGGATCCTCTGTCCCCCTTCCTCCATCCCTCCCCTGCTTGTGCTCTCCCCAAAATAAATATTTAAAAAAAAGGAATATTAAAATGGTGGAAAACACACACACACACACACACACACACACACACACACACACATCTTTTCTTTCATCCCTAGTCCTCTCTGCTACTCTTGAAGGGAAAAGGCCAGCAGAAGGGCATCCCCAGGCACCTGGGGGGTGTGGGGTTGCCTTGAGACCCAGGGGTAGTCAAGGTCTCCACCCTCTACCTCCCTTCAGCTTCCCCCCCACAGCATGGCCGTCTGATTCCTCACCCCTCTCCTCTCAAGAGTAAAAGCGCACAGCCTAGTCAGGCTGGCAGAGTCCTTCTGGAAGGCAAATTCAAACTCAAGTGTTAATGACGATTAATACATTAACGGATGTGGCCAAGCTGACAGGGCTTGGCAAATGCTTTTAATTATATTTTAGAACTCGTTAGGAAAAAGGAATTTTGTATTCCTACTCAGTACCCCCACATGCTCCAGTATCATACTATTTTAGACTTGGGGTCCATGAATTTTAATCACAGCATTGGTCAGAGTCATTAAAAGGACACTTCTGCTCACCTTGAGGGCTCTGAATACAAGGGCTGGCGGAGAGTAGAAAGTGCTGGTTTCTGGCTTCTTTCTGGTCCAGCACTGCCTTTTCCTGCTCTGTGATGCCAAGTGCGTGTGACTTGCCTCTTTCTGTGAAATGAATGGGGGTGGGGGGTGAGCCTAGCCATCCCTAGGGCTTGACTTCTGCTGTGTGAGGCCCTCCCCAGGGTCCAGAATCCTCTGAAGGCGCTGTTTCCATCTTTTCTTCCCCAATCCCAGCCTCCAAATATAAGGGGCTTTCCTTAGGTCTGTCCTTTCCCTCCTTGGCCACTGTCCTAACTGCCCTGGTGGGCTCTGGTGCCCCACATTTCTGTCATCTGCTCCTACTTTCCTCTTGAACTCCAGGCCCAGTCCCAGCTGCTTGCGGGGGGGGTTTCTCAGATATGCTGTAGGCAACAGAAGGTCATCAAACTAGGCTCTCCTTCCTCCCCTTCCACGCCACTGCCGATGCCTCCCGCCATGTGGCAACCTTGTCTTACACTTCTGCTTTTGGACTCCGAAATCTCATTAGTTGCCAAGTTCTGGTCAAGTCCCTTCCCTGATCAAATCCTTCAACGGATGCCGCCACTTACCTGCCTTGCCCTGGCCTCAGGGTCAGCTCAGAAAGGCTCAGACAGGTCAAGTACCAGGCACGAGGTCACACAGCCAGTGAGTGACAGGGCTTTTAACCCCAACACACTGCCTCGCCACCTCAGTGGCTGCTGTCAGTCACTGGAGTGGAGCAGGTGCCCAACCTCCCTAAGCCCTGCCTCTGCCTGTGGTGCTTCATCTATTTACAGTGCTTTTCCTTTCCATCCTCACCTGCTAAAACCCCACCCCTCCCGTCATTTTCCCATTTAAGAATGGTTTATAGGGCGAGACTTTTCACTTCTTTCTAAATACTGCCTTTTAATTCAAAATATACATTTCTAAGAGGGAATTTTCAATCTCATTTTCTAAGGCTTTAATTAATTGCTTTAATTCTCCTGAAAGCTTTTGTTATTCCACCAAACATGATGTCTCTCCCCAGCTCCTCCCTTCTGGGGGAGTCACGTCTGCCTCATTCAGAGCTGCCCGTGATGTCTCATGAATCAGGTTGTGAGCATCCGTGGATCAGAGGCGTGGATCTTCACACCCCCAATGCGTAATTCAAAGACACTGGAAGTACTGTGTCAACGTCCTACCAAATTGAGCCCTTTTACACTCTAGTGACTTCAACGACAAGAATTTTGAAGGAGGCTGTGGAGGTGATCAGGGGACCCTAGTCCTTTAGTCACACTGCTGAGACGTAACTCACAGCCAAGCACCGGAGCCAGGCGGGAGCAGAGAGAGGACAGGGGAGGGGAAGGGGAGAAGCTACCCCAGGCCCAGCGACCAAGTATATGGTCCCTGGGAACTCTCTCTCTCTCTCTGCTCTTCAAGATGCCCCTCTCCGGAAATGCTGGAGCCACAGCCGGTGAGAGAGGGGAACTGGTGCCGAGCAGGCCAGCACCGCCCTGAAATGCTGTGGAGCCCCCAAGGAAACCCCGGGCCAGACCCTTGTCCCAGGATTCTGCCCCATTTCTGGGCCAGCTGTCCTTGGACAAGCCTGTTCATCGTGCTGGTCTGTTTTCTCACCTGCAAAATGAAGAGTAGGTATGCGCCAGGATCCCTTCCAGCTCTAAAAGGAGCGAGGCCCATGTTACATCTCTGTCCCAGGTGCCTGCCTGCAGAAGGGGGACAGCGACGCTAACAAAGGAGGCGTGGGCACCCTCGAGTCTCAAGTTCAGCACAAGGGGCTATTTCTCCAAGTGCACGAGGAACAGATGCTCCCAAAGGCACAGGGCCACGGGACGGCTGAGGCACGAGAAGGCAGGCAGGACCTTCTACAGAACCTGGAGGGTAGTGGTGCTGGGGAGAAAAAAACGTCAGAGCCCGTCTTCACACCCCTCCCAGGAGCCCAAAGAGGGGCAGAGCCCTTGCCAGCTGGTGGCCTGCCATGGCTAGACAACCCCACTCTTCATGGCTCCAGCCTTTGGAGGTGTGGGTAGACTGTGGGAATTCGGACTGTGCCCCCCATGGATGACAGCAAACACAGCACAGCCATTGCTGCCCATTAGAACATTTATTTCTCAGAGAGAAAATAAGTTTCAGACAGTCATATTATAGTAGGTAAAATTAACTTTTGTATTCTTTACAAGCATAGATTTTTCTCTGTTTATTACCTCTCTTATACCATCTGTTATAAACAATTCTAGAAAGCAAATAAAGTCACTTTCTACAATAAATAGAGCATCGTGTGCTTCACAGCAGACGCGACTGAGACACGTAGGCCCCATGCCACAGCAGGATCTGAGCCGCTTCCCGTTCTAAAAGAGCAGTTTTAAAAATGAGACTCAGAGAGAGAAAGAGTCAGGAGATTGAAAAAAAAAAAAAAGAGAGAGAGAGAGAGAGAGAGAGAGAGACTGGAAAGAGAAAGTGTTGAGGGGGGAAGAAAGAGACACAGAGGGAGCCCCGAGATCTTACAACACAGGTTGAGACAAAGGGTCACACAGAGTCCACAGCTGACCGACTACCTGGGGAGAGGGGGACGCATTGGCTCCTTTAAATAAACCACACTGTGTGCATTTAAAATACTCAGCCACACAATGGAGGACTCCAGGAATGGAAACTATAGGCCTGAATAATTTAGAACAGTATTTTACAATTATATACACCATGTCCTTCCCTAGCCATATGCTGTATTGTATTTTTATTATTGTACAAAATCCAAAACCCCATCCTTTATGTTATAGAGAGTTTGGTTGGTTCCCTTTTAAACTCTGGCTCGTGTCCCAAACGTATAAGAAGTTGTGGTGGTTGGTTGGTTGTATTTTTAAAAAGTCGAGTGTGTAAAAATGGCAGTGATCTCCCCAGTGACTTTGTTTTGTCCAAAACTCCCCTATGAAAAATTTAAAACAATTAAAAAGAACTTCAGGTTAAAAATCAACATGGCAATCAGTGGCCTGCAACCTGGCCCTGCGGCTTTGGTGCTTAAGAGGTGAAAAGAAACATCCAGAGAACAGACTCAAAGCCTCTGAAAGTTGTGTTGGTTTGTCAGTCAGCATTCCCCATTTCACAGTTTTTTTCCTTCCATTTCTGAGAAGGTGAAGGTGGGGAGGGGGTTGAAAGGAGCAGAGGGAAGGGGACAGAGGGTGTGAAATAAAAGCGTGGTGTCCCCTGTCGTTTGGGAGCGGGAGCAGCAGAGGCTGGGCAGGGCAGAGCGCAGGCCCCCCGTCGTGGGGGTGGAGAGGAAGGCCCACAGAGACAGGACTGCAGGGGTGAGGAGCGGACCCAGCTGAAGAGCACAGCTTCACTCAACACCCCTCCACATCCAAGTGGACAGACGGACACTTGCACCACCAGCCTGGTCTGACGGGAGCCCACCAAGCCTTAGCCCGCCTCTCAGCAAGCAGGGAGGGGGCAAGCTTTCACAGCCTGGCCTCAGCCGGGTGTCCGCAGCAGATGGGGAAAGGGGTGCGTGCTGGTGGAGGGGTCACCCAAGTGGTAGGCTGGCCTCTGTCCTGGGCCCTGAGGAGCCAGGCAGAGGGACCCACCTAGCATAGCAGCTGGCCTCAAAGGGAATGAGACATAAAAAGAAAAAGACCAGTTTGGTGATGGTTTCCGTTTGGCACAAAAGGAAAGGGACACGGGAGAAGAGCGACAGCACTGGTGCAGAAGATGGGACAGGGAAGAGGTGAGAATGGGTGATGGAGGGGAGAGAGGGTGAGCTCCGTGAGCTTCCCCTCGGGACCCTCGTGTATCCACAGCACCTCTGGGGTCAATGTCAGAGCCTCGCTTGCCCTGAGGTGTAGTTAGCTGGGAGTGGGGAGGGGCAGGCCAGGCACACCTTTGAGAAAGAGCCTAGGGCCTCTTGCCTTCTGGGCTCAGGTACATCTCCGTGGCTGCCCAAGCCTCACAGCTATTTCTACTTCTAACTGGTTCTTCAGTGGACTAGCCCCCGAGCGAGCTCAGGTAGGAGTTTTTGGCACACAGCAGGTCCACCAGTGGAACCACACAGTTGGTCAAAACTGGGGCCTTGCCCATGGGGAGGACACGGCCCAGTCCCTGGCCTGCCATGGAAGGGGGAAGCTGCCGGCCAGATGACTGGCTGGGGCAGGAAGGGGCCTCTATGCCGCGCCAGACAGGCAGGGCAGGCAGACACAGGCCAGGCCCTGCCCCTACAGGTAGCTGGAGGTGACAAAGGAGTGGGGCCCCCGGACCCGGCTCAAGTGGATCATTGCACGGTCGTAGGCCACTTGCACCGACTTTCGGATGCTGGTCTTGCGGCCTTCCAGCATCTTGAGCTTGTCCACGGTGTCTTCCACACCCAGGGGCAGCACTTTGTCCCTCGGAAGCCACTGCCTAAAACACAAGCACAGTAAGAAGCCCGGGCTGTGGTGGTGGCATGAGGGGGCTCCTCTGGGCCCATGTGCCCAGGACAAACAAAGCCAGTGGGAGGGGCCGGAGCAGGAAGAGACAGACTGGGACACCCCAGGCAGGAGGCCACCAAGGGACCTTTTTTGCAGCCAGGCCCTTCCTTGAGCCCCAGGGCGCTCACTCTGCTTCAGAGGGCATTAGGACCCAGGCCCATGCTCACCTTGCACTGGGGCATCAGGGAGCTATAGCTAGGCAGTGGGGCTGATGCCAGGAACCCATGATTCCTGGTGGGGCCTGCACCATGTGTACTGCTCTAAAGATGGCCAGGCGAACCTAACAGGTGCCTAAACGCTAGCCTTTGGAGCCAGATCTTGGCCTGTATACCATGCCTGGCAATGGGGTCTTTGCTTTCTGAGCTTCAGCTTCCTCATCTGCAAAATGGATTGGGAGGGGGCTGATGAAGATTTAATGAGGATTAAATAAGATTATGTATGTAAATTAATTTGCATCAGGGCACAGAGTAAACAATAAATGATAGCTATTGTGTTTACTGATTAGTCCTACCTCCTCAGTCTATAAAAGTAGAAGTGAAAGAACCTTCCTGCTGCTAAGAGAAACCCTAAAGGGCAAGCGAGCCCTTTGCGGTGGACCCTACAGGGGTCCCCAGACCACCCTCCACCCCCCCCACCCGAGGACTGAGACGTGCACTCCCACAGCCACTGGGGGTGCTGGCTGCTGACTGGCTCTCAGCTGAGTCCTGTTCAGGAATCACCTCTGCCAAGGGAGCTCCCTGGCCCAAGGCGACCCCTCCCAGGGGCAGCCAGCATGCCGTTACTAGTGGACATGGGAACACACGGCCACGCACAGCCCCAATTCCGGACACCACTGACAGGCCTCCCAGCGAGTGTTCAACATGTTCCTCAGCCCAGCACTGCCCCCTTCATCCCCGCAGCTCTACCAGTAAGCCTCCTGACAGAAATCTCCATCTCAGCTTCCCAGGGAATCTGATCAGCGACACTCCTCAGTTACTATTAACGTGGCTGGGGCAGGCCAGATGCCGGTAATGCCTCACCATACCTGGCTGGAGGTGGGTTAACCGAGCCCGCAGGCCCTCTGTGCACCGCGTGTCAGCCCCTCAGCCCTCACCCTGGCGCAACCTGCCGGCGGCAGTGCCCACTCACCAGGTGCGCTTGTTGTCAAAGAAGAGGACAAGGAAGAGCTTCTCTCCAGCCTCGGCCTGTTTCTGCTCTCCCAGCTTCAGCACATCCAGAGGGGGGACAGGGATGGGAACACCATTGTGCAGGAGGCCCTCCCGGGGCATCTTGGGATCGATGATCTGGAGGCAGGAAAGAAGATGGCACTCAGCTGGGGGTGGATGCGGTGAGCAGGGCACGCTGCCCCTGGACTACCTGCCCAACCACCCCCCACCAAGTTACACAGGGCCTTGGCCAGGTCCACAACCGAGTGATGAAGGGGGCTGATCTCTTCTGTGACCCTCAGGACCCCAAAATGGGAAATTCGACTGTTTCCCCAGTTCACTGGCTGAATCCTCCAGCCCTGCTCCATCAGTTCTTCCAACAAGGGAGCTTGCGCCATGAACCCCTGGGGCCCAAGCGGACAGAGAAGAAATGTGAATCCAGTACAGGAGAGATCAGAACTGAGGGGGTATCTGTGATGTCCAGGCCAGACTGGCAAATTCCTCCTTCCTAACATTTCTTACAGGAAGGGAATGGAGGCCAGGAAACCATTTTTTCCTATCACTTTTCCTTAAAAATCTTTGCAATTCACTTCAAAGGCTTGTGGGCTTTTTTAGACATTATGGCTATAAAGGAGGTTCTGCAGCAGCAACAGGGTCCATCCCTTTGGTTCTACCTAACAGAGCCCCTGGCCTGGTTACCCACTACCTTCCTGACTGATTATAATCTTCCTGCTGTGTGGACTAGGCACATTTGTGGGCACTTCCATGTAAGATCAGAAAGAAGCCATTAAGACTGAACTTGAAGGGTTGCTGGAGAGGGGGAAATGAATGATGTGGCTAAAAGACCCACCAGAGGAATTAACGCTCAAGGCTGCAAGCTCCACAGGGCAGGGGCTCAGCAAAAGGCCTGGTGGCATCAACACAACAGTGCTCTCTAGCTCTATGAAGCACTGACAGAGTGACCGAAGCTCCTAGTTATTCACACATCATCCATCATCTTATTTCGCCTTCTTGCCCAGGCTGAGAAGTCTGCTGGCAGGCAGCAGCTGACAGAGGAACGCTCCAAGCACAGGAGGATGTAGCTGGCTGTGGCCCTGGTGGCTTGAGCCTCTGCTACCTACTGCCCTACACAGCCCTCATTTCCAAAGCTGTGAGCTGATAATCTCTGTGGGTTGAGGCCAAAGAGACTTGGAAACTTACTGAGGAAGCAGCTTTCTCCAGAGATGGAACAATCTTCATTTCTATACTATGTCCCAGGGGGCTGTTCTCATAATAAACTGTTCTTGCTGTTTACCTTTGGATGTCTGCCAGCTTCCCTACTTCCCTCCCAAGATAAGCAGCTGAAAGCAGGTGCTCTGGTTAAGAGTTTTAAGGAAGAACCATCCTACCCTGCCCCCAGCTGTGTAATTTGGTCAAAACTCTATCTCCCAGCCTGCATGTCCCCCCTGAGATTGAAGCTAAGGGTCCCAATGAGAACCACCATACAAGCCCTCCGGAGCTTCCTCGATTGTTGAACAAGATAAGCGTGGCCACTCTGGTATGTTTCCTCCTGACAGCCATGCCGGCTGCTGCTTTGGAACACAGGGCGGATTCTGAAAAACGTCCTCCCACCCAGGGCAGAAGCAAGGTAGGCAAGTTGCCATTTAAGGAGAGCTCTCCTCCCTTTCTGAAGAAGACAGAAGCAACTATGTCTCAAAATAATAAATAATGGACCATTCACTCAAACGTTATGTGGATGTAAAACAACGTGGCTTGTGAAACACTTTAACACGTAAGGCATGTGTATAAATACTATTGTTACAGCTGTAATACATAAATAAATAAAGAAATGATACAAAACACTTGCAGCTGACTTGCTAGTATGATGGGATTTGCTGCTTTTCTCTATTTTTTCCAGAACTTCTATAATACAGATACATTATTTTATGAGAAAAAAATTTTTTTAAACAAGAGCCGAAATAAAAATTTTTTAAACTGTATATTCATTAAGGACACAAGTCATACTGAACACAGGAAAACAATTGGGAGAGCATACACCAAAATAAAAACACAGCTTGCACTCAGGTGGTGGCTGAATTTAATCATGAAAGAAAATGTAAAATTTATGTAATCATGAAAAGAAGATAATTAAAAAGAAAAAAAGACTACTTTTAGACTTTTTTTTTTTGCACTATGAGACTTAAAAACACAAAACCAAACCTGTACAGCTTTAATCACTTCCTCAACAGCTATGCTGGGCTCTCACGGACAACAGGGCACACGGCCTTGTGAAGGCAGGCCCAAGGCCCAACCTCCTCAGCTGCCGGGTCACAGCGTGGATCCCCCCACCTGCCACTGCTGGAGAGGGAGTGAGGTAGGCAACACGGTTCCAAGATGCCCCCGCAAGTGGTATAACATCTTACAGTAGCTTCCTCACCAGTCCAAAAGGGTCAGAATTCCTGCCCTCCTGACTCTAAGAGGCTGCTATGAGACTTGAAAGACCATGGATGTGAAAGAGCTAGGAGAAGCCCAGAACTCCTGTGTGCACACAAGAGGTTGGCAGGGTGGTTCACAACCCTGGCTGCAGATGACCTGGGAAGCTTTTTAAAACACATTCCTACCTCAGCCTACTTTGGTAGTTCTGAGATGGGGCCTTGGTTATCTGTATTGTTTAAAAACTCCCCCTCTTCATGGTTCTGGCATGCCCCAAAGGTTTAGCATCACTAGCTTCCAGTGCCAGATGGACACTACCTCCCCAATACAGAGCTCTAACAATAACAATCAAGGTGGTAAAAACAGAATTTTTAGCTACTGCCAGTGGGAGTATAAACTGGAACTAACTTTCTAAAGGGTGACTTGGCAATTGTATCAGAATTTTGCAGAGACCTTGCCCCAAGAAGGCCCACCTAAGAATTCACTGTATAGAAATCATCAAGATGTGCACAGAGTAAAGCTACAGTGATGTTTATTGCCAGCTATTAATCATAGTGAAAAATTCAAAACAATCTAAATAAATGATCAAGTAGGGGATGGTTAAAGTAAGGTACATGCATACAATTGAGGACAATGCGGTCATTAAAGTAATGTTGATGAAGAATGTTTAATGGCACAAGACATGCATGTTCGTGGTATGCTGTTACGTGAAAGGGAGGTTACATAGAGTATGGGCTCGTACTTCTGCATTAAAGAAAAGAAAAGAGTGGAGATATACACCAAGAGGTAATCTCTGAATAGATGAAACTATGGGTGATTTTGAACTTAGTGGCTCAGAACACAGGCTTTGACATCACACACTTTGAGCCTTGGGCTCAAATTCCAACTCTGCCATTTAATAGCTAGATGACCACAGGCAACAGACAGATCTTCATTTTTCTTCCCCACAAAATGAGAAAAACCATATCTTCCTCAGTATTTCAAGAATTTAGCATGACAAATGTTTAATAAAACACTCAGGCATTATAAGCAGCTTTAAAAAGTCTCTACAATGAGCATACTACTTTTATGCAGAAGCAAATGAATAAATGCTGCTAAATCCCTATGAGCCCTACTCTCTGTCTTCACACTTTTACCCTATTTTAAGTGTTCCAAGCTGGGGACCTTGATGGCCTGACCCACCCAGGCTGGGCTAAACCCTCCCTCCCCTCTGCAGCTAAAAGCACCCTGATTCCCACCACTCTGCTGGCTTGATCCAATCAGATAAGCTCCTGAGGCAAGCCGGGCCAGAAGAGCCCGGGGGGGGGGGGGGAGGAGGGTGGTGTCTGGGGGCACACTCACCAAGGCGGGGTAGGAGGGATAGCCTCGGCACTTGGCCCACACCAGCTCCAGGGGCTCCAGGTCTCCGCGGTCTTCAAAGGGCATCAGGAGGCTTCTGCCTGGGGGTTGGGGAGGGGAGGAGACAGCACCCAAAGGGGACTTGGAATGGTGCCCAGGAGGCCTGCCTGTGGCCTCCATTTGACTGGGGCAACCCAAAAATGAGTCAGCAGCATCCCCTCCACCCTTGCCCTTCCCTGCCCTTTCCTTAGCTCTTAGGGTTCTTAGTTCTTAGGTCAGGGGTCAGCAGACTTATTCTGTAAAGGGCCAAACAGTAAATATTTTAGTTTTGCAGTCCACATGGTCTCTGTTGCAACCACTCAACTCAACTGTTGCAGCATGAAAGCGGCCACAGATACTCTATAGAGGAATAAGTATGGCTGTGTCCCCGTAAAATTTTATTTTTAGATACTGAAATTTGAATTTCATGTAATTTTCATGTGTTACGAAATATCATTATTTTGATTTTCTTTTCAATCATTTGAAATGTAGAAATGACTCTTAGCTTGCAAGCCCTGCAAAAACAGGCTAATATGTTAGTTTGCTGACCCCTGGACTAGAACACTAGAATGGGGTTCCCTGGAAGACTAGGACTGCTTTTATCAGCAGGATCCCAGGAAGGACAAGAACCCAGCTTGGCAAAGCCACAAACTGCTCTCTGGGCCTAAGTGGTGGGCCTCATGTCAGAGGCTTCACGGAAACAGATGCCTGGGACAGACATCCCAGTGAAAACACTTGCTAAATGAGTTCTCTGATGGCCACCCAGGCCACCTGGGTGCATGGCACTCAGCAGAGCCAAGTAGGTCTGCAGGCCTATCACGAGCCTGGTGACACTGGGTGTCCTGCCTGGAGCAGGCACCACATCTCTCCAGCTTACTTTGTTCTGCCCCCAGTGCACTAGCACATGTGGATGGGTGCACTTCACAAATGCTTCTGAGCAGAAAGAGCAACCTCCCTTCTCCTCCCCACACCTATAAACGGGGAGCCTGAGGTGACCACATTCAACTAGGGAAAAGGGTCCAAATCCTGCATAGTGGAAACTGTGTTCCTAAGGAAATATTACTACTCTCATTTATTTAAAAAACCAAAAAAAACCCCAAACTACTACTAACAATAAGGTATTATTTTTTTACCCATAGAGTCAATAGCAATAACAACCAAAGGATAAAATCCAATACTGAAGAGGCAGGCTATGGGGAAACTGGTGCAATCATACAGCTGACATATAGTTGAAGAAATTGCAGACCAGTCTAATCCTTAAGAATATAATTTGGTGGAATGTCTCAAGAGCCATTAAAAAAAAAAAAGTACGAATCATGTGCTTCAGTAAATCCCTTCCCTGGGAATTATTCTCAGAAAAGTAACTTTAAAAACACATAAAAGAATTTTGAAAATATGCATTTACAACATTAAGTATAATACTAAAAGTTGGAAATCACCAAATGTCTAACAATAAAAAGGTTATGTAAATTATAGTGCATCGACTGGAAGATACCTTGCTCCAATAATATGAGTTAAATAAAGATTGTGTCAACATGAAAAAAGTATGAGATAACATTGAAAAATGCAGAAAACGAAAAAGCGTGTGTTCTGGATTAACATTTTGTTAAAAACGTGCCTGAAATAAACAGAAGACAACACAGAGAAATGAAGACAACTGTGTTAAGGTGATGATGGAACAGAAGAAGGTTGAAATTTTTAAGTTTCCCTTGGCATCATTTTACAAGTATGTGGTTTTTAAAAATAAGAATAAAATGTCACTACCAGAATCCCAATGTTATGTGCCAATCCACTGGCAGTTCTGCCCTAGAAGCGGGACAAATTCATGTAGATGGGAGCTCTGCTTTCTGGGCGCCGACAGTCAGACAGTAATGAAACACGCAGGCATGCATTCATCAACACACATGTGAGAAAGAAACTGATGCTAAGGGAAAATAAAGCAGTTGGGGAAAGGAAAGCGGGGAAAGAAGCCCTGACGCCTGTGTGTTAGATGGGAGCTTCGAAGACAGGGCACCCAGGGTGCACAGCACCCACAGGAGGGCTGCAGAGATGCACTGGGAGAACAGCCCACCCTGTACCCACTCCTCCTGTGCACCAACCAGCCCTCTCCTTTGGCCCTGCCTTGTCCTGTTCTTGAATCCCTTAGTCTGAAGAGACAAGACCGTGTACTTCCCTGTTTGGATCGGCTGGAGTAGAACGTCTCATGAGGACAGGGCTGAAAGCACTGGATCACGTGAAATTATACAGCAATGCGTGAGATTCAGTGACAGAGGCTATCGCTGATTACTCCAGTGAGGGCAGACTGGCAAGACCCATGGAAATGACAAATACACGCTTCAAGTTTGGCAACTCTGCTTCTCTACAGAAGTGTACGCTCCCCAGGGCTACAAAATGATCTAGGTACAAGGTCACTCACTGCAACACTAATTATAACAAATACGTGAAAACAGTCTAAATATTTGTCTGTTATGGGCTGGCACTCCTAGATAATGGCACATTAGGCAGCCAATAAAAAGCACAGAAGAATCTCCAGGATATATTATTAATTGAAAAAAGGCATGGTTTAGAGGAACACGTGTATATTAGACTTCTCTACTTACGCTCTTAAATATACACACAAGTTCTGACTTACATGTATATAAACTACAACTGGAGAGACACAAAAGAAACTGCTAATAGTGGTTGTTCTAAGGAGGGGACCCCTGGCTTTTCACTATGTACCCTTTTGTGCCTTTTTGAGTTTTGTTATCATGGGCATATATTACTATTCAAATTTAAGATGAACCTAAATAAAGAGTATGAATGACCTGCGAGGGAGGGCCATCTCCCTCCCCAGTGCCTAAGAGTCTGGTGGAGTTAAGGGTCTGGCTGCAGCCCACAGAGCTGGATCTTTGGAAGGCCTAGGCCCCCCAGATTCACCTGTACACCACTCCTCACCTGAGCTGCTGTAGTCAGAATCTCCATTTACACCTTCCAGGAAGGGTACACGAGATAGGGCTGGCTTCCCACGGCTGCGTTTGGGGGGCGTCAGACCACTGCACATAGAGCAAGAAGGCAGAGCGGGTGAAATGAGCCATCTCAATGACTAACATAGCCACTCCTGCTCTCCCATCTCTGAGATGAGCGGAGCTGCCAAAACCCTTCAGCAAGAATGGCTTCTCACCTTCCCCTAACAATTCACACTAACCCACCCAGGACACCCTTCTGACCACCAAGTTCCCATGAGGCTTTGAGGGCCCCTTTCATGCATGTGGAGGGGCTCTAGAAAGAGATGCCTGCCTCCCTGCCCAGGGGCTTTGGCCTTCACCCAGATGAAAGGCCCCTTCAGGCACTTGTCACTCCTGCCAGGGTCTAAGCAGCCGAGCCGTGAGGAGGCCCCATCCCACATCTGTCCAGAATTCTTTACCCTCTGGTTTACATCGCTTCTTTAGAAACCAACTTATTTTTGAGGTACAAAAATTCACCTCTTTCCCAAATTATCTATAAAGAACACATCTTACTCCTTAATTAGAGAAGATACTTTTTAATTTAAAAAAATCCACTTCTCACTTCCACTTCGTGTGTGAAGTTTTTCTTAGAGATGGATTTTTTTTTAACAAACAAGCAGACCAAGTTTTTTTCCATGTGATTGCTGCAAAGAGGTAAAAAAAAAAAATGTATATATAGGTATATTTGACAAAGGCTGGAAGGTAATAAAGCAACAATGAGGATGGGAATGCCAGGGTAATGGTGTAACTGGAACCCACCCAAGCAGCTGTAGTTTTAAACAGCTCCCGAAGCAATTCTAATGCACAGCCGTAGTTGGGAGCCTCTGGGCAAGAATGAAGTGGCTAAAACTTTTTCCCATCCAAACTTTAAAAAATATCACCGTGATATAATTTTTTCCATGGGGGAAAATGCTTAAAAGATGGGGCAACAATCTGCAGAAGAGTAGAATGCTTAAGAAACCCCTGGTGAAACGAGAGGAGGCTGGCGGTAGGACTGGCTGGAGAGGAGGCTCCTCCTGTTCTCCTGAACCATAACTGACTTCATCCGAGTCTTATTCAGAAGACCCTGCACAACCAGAACACCACGAACCAGAATCCTTCAGGAACTGGCAGGTTGCGAGTGGTTTTTTTTTCCTGCTAGTCAAAGTTAGGACCTGTTTGGGGGAGGGGGGAATTAACACCCACTTTACATTTAGGATCCTATAAAAATCTTTCACTGGGCTTTAGAGACTCTGAGGCCTCTCAAAGTTCATCATCCTGGAGCTGGAGAGACATCTTCAAATATTAAAAAAAAGAGGGCACAGCAAAGTGGTTACAAGAGAAACTCTGGAGCCAGACTACCTGGGTTCAGAACCTGGCTTGCTTATTTTATTTACTTGTTTGTTTGTTTGTTATTTATGTTAATGTTTATTTATTTTGAGAGAGACACATGCACACAGTGCAAGCAGGGAAGGGGAAGAGAGAGAGGGAGAGAGAGAATCTCAAGTATGCTCTGTGCTGTCAGTGCAGAGCCCAATGTGGGGCTTGATCTCATGAAATGTGAGATCATGACCTGAGATCAAAGTCAGATGCCTAACCTGCTGAGCCACCCCTGGAACCTTTCTTTTCTTTCATGAGTTTCATGATGTTGAACAAGTAACCTACACTCTATGAGGCTGCTGTGCGATTTAATAAATTAATACACAGAAAACATTCAGTACAACATATACCAACTGCTCAATACATGGCAGATGGTAGTTAAGTAACAAATATTATATGAAAGGCAATAAATTTTAATGCCTCAACTTAAATATTATAAACTACTTATGTTGTACTAGCAAATGATGAACTCTGAGATGGAAGAGCTTAGTAAATATAAGATGCAACACCAAAACTAGGTCCATGCACTCCTGTTTCATAGAAAACACATAAGTGACTCGATATGGCCTGTATTTCAGTCTTCTTTCCATGTCACACAGTCCTAAGCAGAAAACCCAATCTATAATTATTGTTTACTGGTTTAACACTCATCTCCCCCTTCTAGAAGATAAGCTCCATGAGAACACATACCTTATCAGTACTTAGAACAATACCTGGCCGGAAGTAGGTGCTCCATTAATAACTAAAAGAGTGACCCATAGAAAGAGGGAGCAGTTCCAATTTCCTCAGACAGTCATCAGGAAAGATAAACCCAGGGACAGGAGGGGAGAGAGATGGGACGAGTGACCACAGGTTCCTTCAAGGCTCTGATTCTGGGAGTAAAGGATTCCAGGCTAATTAGTAAGTAAAATCTTCCTTTATGTACTTACTACCACAGTGGTGGGGTGGGGGGTGGGGACAGAAAGAAAACAAAAACAAAAACAAAAACAAAAATCCTGCAGTTGCAGTCCTGAATCTCCTGTTTTAAACCCTGAAATTCCACTGAGATCCACTGAGTTAAAAAGGAAATGCCTTCCAAGGGCATTGTTTCCACACTGAGGACTCCAGACAAATGGGCGGCACAGAGTTCTGCAGAAAGGCAAACACACAGCCGGACCAGCAGGCTGACCAGAGCCTAGCCTGGCTTCCTTCTTGTGCTCCACGGCTGGGAAGCCTGCCCTTCGTGGCATGAAAAGCCCAACACACCTTCCACCTTTACTCAAGGGCTAGGAGGGGGCAGTTTGATGACCCCACTCCTTCCCCACCCCAATGAACTGGGTTTCCAGGCACCAGTCCTTTGAAGGGAGTTAGGAATCCCTACCTAGGACCAGGGTGAAACCATTTTGTAGGACTGCAAAAGCTCTGCCTCCTCTATGCCTAGTAACTGTGTTTTTTCCCCATTCATTTCTCCCCCTCTATCTCTAGAGACCGTGAAGAAAGAAAGCTAGCGCAATTCTGAGGGGAGGAAAATCTCAAAGGAACCATGGAAAGCTAGGCTATGCCACAGCAAAGGGCCTCCCATACCCACCACCCCAGGAGCCCAGGAGCCAGAGGAGAGCGAGTACCTGACAGAACATAGGTTCAACCTGCCTCGGAAACACTTCAAACACAGATAAGATCTTTTGGTGCTGCCCTGGGACCTTTCTTCCTCTGCTCTGAACCGAGGATCCATTCAGTAGCCAGGAACTAGCCTTCAGGACTTGTTTCTCCTTTGTGGCACTGAGGGTCTGGTCTCCCATTTCCAAGAGTCCCATGCTCCCTGGTGTCTTGCAGAGCCCACTTAACACAGAGTAGGGATTCAATAAACTCTTAGACTTGAAGACACTTGAAAATTTTGGTCTCAGAAATCCTCCCTTCTGGTAAAAGAACAGGAAAAGAAACCCATCCTTTCACAGCTCAAGGATGGTAGAAGAGTTAGGGACTTTGAATAAAAAGCCATTCTGAACTTCCTATTTCTTACTCGCACACCACAGCTCTACAGGGGCTTTTGGTATGATGCCTCAAAAGGCAAAGAGCAAAACCATGTCTGTATTGGGTTATCAGAGTGGTCCAGGGCGGGTGGGTGGGGCAGTGTCTCAAATGTTAACTTCTCAGGGCAATAGAGATTTGGCTGTCCCTGCCCTCTGGAGCCAAATTGAGCTCCACAAACCCTATAAAGCATCAGTGCCACCCCTCCCCTCCTAGTCAGATCAGGCCTGGGAGTCAAGCGTCAAACCTTTCCTAGGAGCTGCCAGAATTACAGAGCAGAGACCTCAGGAAACAGAGGGGTGTGGGGAAGAAAACCCTTAGATAAGCAGGAGGAGGTTCCATCTGTGGCTGAAGGGAGAATGAAGGGAGAGGCGGCGGAGCAGCCAACAAAGCTTTGGGAACAACTGTTCTTACCTGCAAGCTTCAAATGCCAGTCCACCACTGAGACCCAAACTACATTCTGAGTCAGACCCGCTTTCGGTGTGTTTTCCAAATCCGTTGGTCACGCCTGCCAAGGACACATAGTGTAAGCCTGAGTGCAGAAACCCCCCGTCCCCTGACACATGCTGCAGTGTGAGGCGGCCGCCTTGGGAGGGCCCAGTGAGGAGGGGTGGAGAGCATGGCTGCTGCTTCCTGCGCGGGGAATGGGTGTCTCGGGTGGTGGAAAGAACCTGAAGAAGGTTTGGGGGAAGTGTTGGCTAGGGCAATGAGCAGACACTGCATTTCCCTTCTCCTCCTTCTGCTTTAACTTGAAGGAAAACATGGCACACGGCTCACACTAGTTACGGTTATTTGGCTACAAAATGAAATACCAAGACTTCCCCACTCTGGCTGGCTCGCAAGTCCCTAATGCTGCTTCTAATTTCAAGCCTCAATTATCAGGGAGTCTCCTCTGCCTCTCGGGGAGCCCACCCGCCTCGCCTCTTCAGATAAACACTCACACACCCTATCCATCACACAGCTGGCAATGGGGAGCTTCATTCTTTTGGGATGGTGTCAGGGGAGGCTGGGGCAGAAGGCCTGTGTCAGCCACACCTTGAGATCCCCAGCAGAGCTAGTCAGAGCTGGGGGGACTTCCACAGATCTAATGCAGAGCAGACCTTCCTGGGATGGGAAATCAGAATCCCCTGGGTTCTAAACTAGGCTCTGAAATACAGGTCCTTTTTCCTCTTTAAGCACTGCTTCTGCTTTTGTGAAGGTAAAACCTCCTTGTTTATAGAAGACAGTACTGAGTATGAATGAGAGACGTGTTTACAGAAGGCGGCCCTACGGGAGCAAATGAAGACTGGTCATCCCAGGGACATGAGGCTCCTCAGCTGCAGAGGCTTCAGCTCTCCTATCATCTGGTTCCTAACCAGAGGCCTACAAGCCTGGCAGCTGGGCCAAGAGCTCTAAGTCGCTGATATCTTGGCCAAAAAACTGTGAGGCAACTTACACCTGTAAGAGCAGGTGCCTGAACCAAGACATCTGGACTCTAACTTGGCTCTGCGTCTAACGTTGTGGCTTCTGCTTAAATCACGCAGCCAGCTGTGCCTCAGCTGCCAAAGATCAATACCGGTTTTTGTGAGACTCCACTAAGGTCGTACAGAAATATTCCCCGGTGCCAGCCCACTGCGATGGTGGGGGATGAATGGAGTCTAGCAGGTCCCCAAGCAGTGGGCCCTCTTCATGCTGGATGAGCCTGGCATCCAGGCCTACTTCCCATTAGGGGGAACACCGTTCTCAGTGTTTGGCAACTCCTGATACGGTGCAGGCAATGACAACAGTAGCTGCTACCACTGACTGCTGTATGCCAAGTACTTTCTACAGACTATTTCCAATTCTTGGAGCCCCGCAAGGTATGTATCACTAGCCCTGGATTAGAAATAAGGAACAAGCTTGAAAGGTTAATTAATCTACCCCAAGATACACAGGTGGTAAGAAGATGGGACATGAATCCAGGTCTACCTAACTCCAAGCCCCAGACTTGATTCTACACACTAATCTACTCCCCTAATATGGGGAAGCTTGGGCCAGATAGGAAGGGGAGGTATCACTGGAAACAAAGTGTTAGGAAGGAAAAGAGAAAAGTATATGCTGGCCAAATGCCCAAAATCACCACATAAAAAGACAACAGGGGGACATGAAGAGCAAAAGCCAAGAGTTGGCCCCTTCCCACTAAGCAAGCTCACCTCCCATATGCCACTAAGACTAAACCACACTGTCTGGAAAAGAAGCCCTGCATATGCAGGCCCACCTCACCCATCCAGCCTTGGCTCCCAATGTTTCAAGAAGCCCCTCTCCAAACTGTCCCTCACAGGAACCTTGTCCTTGCTTCCACATACTCAGGCCAGAGCCTTTGCAGGTCCCCCTCCTCATGGAACCTTCCTGACTCCTCTAGCTCCTAGTTGCCGAACACCTAGAGCAGTGCTGTCACCTACCACTTAATCACATACTGTCTGGCACTGAACCATCTCTGCACCTCCGCTCCCTACTAGGCTCTGAACTCTTCCAGAGCTGCAACTCAGTCTGAGTTGTGTGACCCGTGGCCAGCTTGTGCTGATGTAGTAAGGACCCCTTAGAATGGGCGCCCCTATCGCCTACCTCTGGAACCTCATCTCTAACCACACCCTGGCTAACTCTGCTGCAGCCGCACTGGTTTCCCCACTGCTGCCCAGGCATGCGGGCATGTTTCCACCTCCAGGGCCTGTGCACCTGCTAGCCTGTCTTTTTGAAGTGTTCTGCCCGAGAACCCCAAACAGCTCACCCCTTCAACTCCTTCATATCTTTACTCAGATGTCTCCTCCCCAAACCTCCCCTGGCTGCCTTCTCTGATAACACCCCAGTATTCCCTATTCCCCTTCCCTGCTAGATTTTTCTCCATAACTTCTAATACAAGATACAATTCATTCATTTTTAGCCTTTCTCCCCTACAAGGGAGATTTTTGTCTTTTGCTCATGGATTTCCCCCCCAGTGCCTAAATATCTGATGAATAAATGAACTAAAGTCAAGGCAGGAACCACTTTATCACATATACAGCTTTGCATTCCCATCAGGGCCAAAGAAAGCCCCAGACACAATCTGGCCCTCTCAAATTACTTTCTCAAAGCCTCTTCTCCAGGCCACTACTCGTGTGCCAGACCCAATTATGGGCCCTCAATACTTCTACTGGGACCACAGGGACCATTAGGCAGGCAGCCAACTAGAGGAGGTGCTGGCTGGCAAGGCAAAGCAGGAAAGCAGATGAGAAGTAGAGAAGTCACAGGCGTGGTCACCTGTCTCCTCCTCCTGCCGGGGCGACCTCTCCCCTTCACTCTCACTACAGCTCCTGCTCCTTGGCCTCTTCCGGGAGTGTCGTTCATCCTCGATGCTGGCCGGAGAGGCAGGAGAGCCCACTGCACCATGGTCCTCACCATTCTCTGTGGCCCTATCTGGGCTCCTCTGTAGCTTAACCCCATTCTTGGCCTTCTTGAAGAGGACAGATGTGCGGCGGCCCACGCCACTGAGTGGGGCACCAGCAGGGGTCTCAGGGGCCATGAGAGACACTCTGTTGATGCCATTGTCACTGAGCAGGCGTTGCAGGGGCTCACTTCCTATCTGAAGAGGTGATTTTTCCAACAGCTCATCTTCTTCCACCTTTCTGGGCTTTAGGAATCGGCTTGGAGGCTTGCTATCATTAATGGGTTTCAGAGTAGGGGGGTCCGGAGGGGAGTCTTGCTCAGACAGGGAAGGTGCTGGCCCAGTGGGCTCGAGGGTTGGTGGGGGAGGCAGTATGGAGTCATCTGTTAGAGAAAAAGAGAACCTGCTTGAACATTTTAGAAAAGGTCTGCCCCTACAAGCCAGATACTGACATTGATAAGCAAGAGCCAAAGGCATTGGTTCTTGACACATATCCCAGGTCTCCCATCTATGGCAAAGAGAACGTAGAATTAAGTTTCGTCTACATTAGTAATCCTAAACCCTATGTATTAGAATCATCTAGGAGGTTTCTTAAAAATTCCAGTGTCAAGATCCTATCCCAGACCAACTGAAACTAAATCTCTAATGATGGAGTATTTTTTTAAAAAGCTTTACCAAGTAAATCTGATGAAGTGAGAATTATAAAACCTTACTCCACACCTGACAAAGCCAAAAGCCACCTGGCTTAATCAATAATCAGTGAAATCTCAGCTGCACGGATTAGAGGTGCACAGCTCTCATTAGACTGAAGTGGTCTCCCTTCTGTCAATGTGTTTTGTTTCCTATCACCCAAGTAAAGCAAGCAGGACAAGCCGAAAGAGTAAGTTTATAAATCTGAAAAGATGAGAGCAAATAAGTTAAATCAGTGGTTCCCAAACATGTCCGTTCACTTACTACCTTGAAACTTTTAAAAATTAGAATTTCTAAGCCAAGAGCCCAGAGTTCCTTACTCTGAATCCCTGGATGTGAGGCCTGGGGATTTTGTTTCGAAAGGCTCTGGGAGAACCTGTTGCAGCCAGTCAGTGGGCAGGACTCTGTACTGTCACAGCCCAGGAGTGGGATACAAGTGGCATGCTGACTGCCACACAGGAATCAGGAAGAGTCACTGCCACTGCCAAATGTGACCTCCCAGCCACGTCCTTATTCTCAGTCAACCTAAAATAAAATGGGCTGTTCCTTGCAATTTGGCCCCTGGCGAGAACCATACTCTGGAGATAACTCTGAACCCTTCTAGACTGTGTGGATGACAGACCTTCCCCAAGCTGTGGCCTCAGCTCTGAGGATCTGCATAAGGGAGACAATTCTGTCTCCAATGAAGTGGGGAGGATGGAAAGCAGCTCAGTTTTAAGGCTGGGTCTCTGAGAATCACTTCCCCAGAGGTCTTTTGCAATATGACCTTTCTGCTCAGGATGGGCCTGTAGACTGGGCCAGCTGGGGTCAAAGCCATGAGGTAGTTCAAGAAGACTGACCATCTTTAGGTTCTTTCTTCCTTTTCTGTCCTCCCACACCACAACCTAATCTGCTCTAAAAAAGCCCATCTACAGGATAGTAGGTGAGCTAATAATTAACTAGTACATGCAATATGGCCATTATCAGGTACAAAATACTTTAATGCTTCTTTATGCGTTAGTAAAGAGCTGCTGGGCTCCAGCCTCTAAAATTTCCCTAACTATCCATAATCTGACAACTAAATATCCCCATCAGTGGTCTCCAGAGCCAACACCAATACAACAGCCAACATCCACTCTGATGAATTTTAGTCTCTACTGATTATTAAATATTTTGAATATCATCTCTGCATATACATGGAAGCATGACCCCTTCAAGTGTTTTTACTTGCCCACAAGGGTCCGACCTAAACTCAGGGAAGGATGCTTGCACCATGGGATTTTAGCTTAGCCCTTTCTCCCTTAGTTTGGCCTCCAACACCCCGACTGCCCTACACCGTCTCACCTCTGTCCCCATCATCTTCCGGCTCCTCCTGTGGGGCCTGCTCCAGCACAGCCGCATCCCCTTGGGGGCCAGCTGGCAGCTCCCCATGGGACACAGTCTTGTTCAGTGATGATGGCTGTGGTGGTGGTGGCTGAGCCAGCTTCTGCCGAAGGGCATTGATCTCCCTGCGCAACAGGCGGACGCGACGGGTCCGGGCCCCACTGGACCTCATGGCGCTCACCAGGTCCAATTTCTCCAGCAGCTCCTTCAGCTGCACCTCTGGGGACAAATGGGCCCGGTTCTCTGGGATGAGGATGTTGTCCACTGCCAGGAAGAAGGGAGGACAGAGGGGCTGAAGGATCTGCCCAGCCCAAGGCAAGGGGAAGGGGCCAAATCCTTTGGATGCAAAAGATTCTCCTGGAATGCCCGGACGAGTGGCTTCCAGCAGCGTCTCTGTGGGGCCGTGGCCCTGGTAACACCACTGCCTGGAGGGCAGCCACAGGGACAAGGTCAGAATCTGGGAAACATCTGCAGGAAGCAGTTCACAGTCATAATTACAGCCTCTGTGGAGCAGGCACGAGGCAGCTTGGCAATCCCCCTGAGTGACTGACTCCTGCCATCGAAAGGCAGAGAGCAGGGGCAGGCAGAGTGTGGGGCTCAGAGACAATTCCATTTTTCTGGTCCTCTACTTGCACTCTTCTGAATGAGCCAGACATACACTAGCATTGCACTCTCCCTGACCCCTGCTCTGGATGCTGTACAGAGGGCATCCAGAAGAGGAAGACCCCTGCTAAGGATTTAACTTTTCAAACAGCCAGCCAGTACTTGATTCCTTTTCCTACCATTCAAGAAAAGTGAATTAGTTAAACTTCAACTCCTGGAACTACTGCAGCCACAAGCAGGAATATTCCCGCCTGGACCTACCCTCAGCTCTCCTCGTGTCTACCCCATATAGCTCCAAGGGCCACCCTGATCCCTGGCTCTCTGGGCTCCATCCCTGCGCCTCCTCTTGGTCCCTCTCCTCCCCACCCATCCAGGCTTCTCACCGTCTTCCCAGGAGAAGCGGTAAAAGTCCTCCAATTTGGGTGACTCAGGCAAGTGGGTGCCCCTCTCGGGGTCATAGCCGATGTTCTCTGCCTGCCGCCGGGCATGCCGTAGGATGGCCCCTCCCAGGTCCCGCAGGCGGACAGCTGCTCGGTGGAAAATTGTGTCTTTAGCATTATACTTCATGCAGTTGGTAACTATAAGGTTAAAGTCCTCCTCAAACTCCTCCAAGGTGCGGTACAGGTGGGACTCCAGCTTCCGCCTCATGGTAGAAAAATCCATTGGCTTGGATATGAATTCCAGGTAATCTGGAACCTAAACATATAAAACCTGTACAATTACAACAACCATTTACTAGCCAAACAGGTGCACCCTTCACCGGCACTCTTGCCTCCCCGTTTTCTGGTTTGGCACGCTGCTCAGTCAGAGCCCCAGGGCCCTGGCCCACACTGGCCTGCTGACTCCTCACCACGGACAAGTCTACTAGCTTTGCCAGAAACCCCCAGGTGTCATACACCCTGTGGCCTGACCCCTTCCTGGCCTATTCAGACCCTGTTTCCAGTCCAGGAGGGGCTCACTGCTCAGAAGTGGTGGGGGAACTTGCCTCACTCAGGTTGACAGGTTCAGCAAAGATGTGTGCTGGATCCTTCTCCTGCAGCAAGTCCAGCGTGGTTCTTAGTAGAACGTTGAATGGCATCAGCTCCAGCTCCATTGCGGCCTGCTGGACCTTGACCTGTGGAGAAGGTGGAAAGAGATCAGGACACCCCCTGCAAAGAGGCACAAAACTCATGTATTTACAGTGACAGTAGTATGTTGCACAAATGTTATTTTCTATGTATGCCCTAATGCTAAAAGGTTGGGAAGCCACGGATTAGACTATGATGTCACTTCTTAGTGACATCAAAATAGGCCTAACTGCTTCCTTTCCTCTTTTATCCCTGAACCAGAGGCAAGAAAAGCTCAGCTGTGGGACCAAGCCTGGGATGGCACAGACGGTCTGAATCCATAGAGAGGGTCCTGAGATGTCCTCCATGCCACCCACACATGCTATGTATGGCAAGGGCTGCCCTGTCTCAGAGATGGAAACTCAGGCTATAGGCCTGTGAAAGAAGGGCTCTTGTCAGGGCTGAGCGGTGAAGTAGGATTTGGAGAATGAGAGAAACGAACATCTTTAACCCAGGCCTCTGGAGCATGCAAGGAACAGTTGCTATTCCTAGACTGGAGAGAATGGTTTTGGCTTGTCATTGATTCAATTAATTGTATTTACTCTCTGCCACGTGGAGAGTGCCGCAGTAGACACTTCAGGTAGGTGGACGCTCGATAATGGTGAGGATGACAGCTGACACTTCTATAACCCCTACTACGTGCCAGGCAGGCACTGTTCTAAGCTCTTTATATATAGTAAATCACCTAATCTTCACAACCTTCTGATGTAGGTTCTATTATTACCCCCATTTTACAATCTAGGAAACTGGAGTATAAAGAGACTAAGCAATTTACCCAATGTCACAAAAGCACTAAATGACAGAACCAGGATATAAACCCAAGGAGTCTGGTGTCACAGTTCATATTCCTAACTCCTATGTTATACTACTACCTCAGTGTTCCCCATGTGTAGAGGCTTAGAATCTCCTTGAGTAGAGGCTGGAAATTTTTTAAATTTTTAAAAAATGTTTGTTTATTTTTGAGAGAGAGTGAGTATGTGCACAAAAGTGGAGTAGGGGCAGAGAGACGGAGACACAGAATCCAAAGCAGGCTCCAGGATCTGAGCTGTAAGTATAGAGCCTGACCCGGGGCTCAAACCCACAAACCATGAGATCATGACCTGAGTTGAAGTCAGACACTCAACCAACTGAGCCATACCCAGGTGCCCCTAGGTTGGAATATTTGAATGATTCAAGAATGTAAGCATTTTAAGGGCCAAGTGAAAACCCTTGGAAGCTCCTAAGCCAGCAGCAATGCTCATCAGAATGGCCTGAGAAGCTTTTTAAAATAGTCAGGCCAGACTCCTGAGATTTTTCGAGTCAGAAACTCTAGGCATGGGCCCAAGCATATGAAAATAAGTTTATGCTTGAGGCTACCAGAACCTACTAAACCCTCACAGTTAGAAGCCATATGCAGTGCCATACCCAATGCGGAGGCAGGTCTTGCGGCCCATTGTGCTGGGCAAGAAGGCGAGAAAGCTGACACCAGGTAGAGGTTCCTGGATCTCCTGATGCCACACTGAGAGCGGGACAGAAAGATTCTAACAAGAATCCTGGACCTGAGGGCTCTTCCTCACCTGTTCTCGCTTGAGCTTCTCTCTTTTCCGAATCAGCTCAATCAGCAGCCGTGCCCGTTCCAAGTCATGGCGGAGCTTCTGCCAGTATTTCAGCTCTTCCTTCACTGCACTGGTCTTCTCATCCTGCTCTCGCTGCAAGAAGGAAGGGAAAGGAGGGAGGAGCTTGGGGCCTCCCTTCTACCCAGAGTGCCCTCCCTGGCTCTCACAGGATCTTGGCAGGTGACAGCCCCCAACCCTTGCTGTCCCATACTCCTGAGAGCCCTTCCACCCCTCTCCACCCCATGCCTTCTTCCTCTGCTCCCCCAGCCTCGCAGCTGTGCCCCTCAGGGCTGGAAATAGTTTCAGAAGGAAAACGAATAGACACCTCAACGTGGAAAGAATTTCACCCTAGAGCTTTGACTTAGCTAGAAAACAAAGTGAAGTTCTTACTACAAGCTTGTACTGACTTTACAATACTTTAAAATACCACCAGCACCAAAAACAAGGATTCTTGCCCTAAAAGTGGTTACAGTACAGTTGGGGGAAGGCAGAGGCCCAGGGTTTGACACACAACGGCACAGTAGCATAAAGACAATAAAAACTCAACAGATAAACTGAATATAAAGGGCTAAGAGGATGTAAAATAGAAAGGAGCTGAGTGGGTTGGGGTTAGGTCCGGGAAGGCTTCCTGTGGAAGCGCTCTTACTAGGGGCTCACGTGTAGTGATGGACACGGATGAACAAAGCAGTAAGGAAGGCTTCTTCTGGAACCAAAGGGACCACAGAGAAGTGTTAGATAAGCAAAATTACTGATTCTTTGCCTGGTGAAAAAAAAAGGCCTGGTCAGAGCAGAAAAGATGGAGAACCATAAAAGCCAAGCACAATCCAGGATTTGGCTGATAAGAAGCCTCAAACTTCACACAGTGGATCCTGGATGTGGCCTGCCTGGAGATGGGGAATGTACTCTAGAAATGGAAGTGACAAGATGAAAAATGGTATGTGAATGAGATAGTATCAGTTGTACAGCAAATAAAGAACCAGAGGTGGGAGATCAACTAGAAAGCTACTACTGAAATTAAGGCAGCATGGGTGAGTAGGGTAGCTGTAGAACAGAGACAAAGGATCATATGCTGATAAACTCCCCCAAAGTAGCATAAGGGATGATTAACTGTGGCTTGTTACGGGGGGAAGAATCTAAAGTCACTCCAAGGTGGGGAAATGTCTGAGGTCAGGAGAGAAAAGGTTCCATGTCAATAATGGGGAAATATGTTTACTGAAAGGAAGGAAGATAATGAATTGAGTTTCCAATATCTGAATTCTAGGAAAAAACATCTACATGAACATCTACAGTTCCTCTGCCCCAGAAGGACTGAGGGCAGAAAAAAGGGATGAGGACAAGACAAGAAGCCTGGAGCTATTGCCACACTTACAACTATGAGAGTGCACAAGCTCTCCAAGCAAATGGGCAGGCAGCAGAGCCCCTGGGAATGTTACTACTGCAGAGGGCAGGGTGGAGGAGGAGCAAGAGGGTATGACAGAGAAACTCTAAGACAAGGTGATCCGTGGTGTCACATGTAGCCTAATAGCCAATACAGTGAGAATCTGAAGCAAGGCTTGCTAGGCTGGGAGGAGATGGTTGATGTGCTAGGGGAGGCTACATGAGAGCACGTGGACCATTTCAAGGAAGGACCAGATACAGACATGCACTTCAGGATTTTAGTTACAAAAGGCAAAAGTGAAATCAGATAGAACTCAGAGGGCACCAGAGTCATGTAAAAGATTGCTTCATCTCTGGGGTATGCTGTGGAAATATTTAAAGGCATAAGCAATGGAGCAAGTGAAGAGGGAAAAAAAACCCTAAAGATAGGTAAAAAAAGAAAAAGTGTCTCACAAGGCCTCCACCGTCTCAGAAAATACTAAACATGCAGCAATTCCATGGCTAAAATGCCACAGTTGGCCAGGCTCTGTGCTACAACTTAGGTGACACATTTGTGTGTTTTCTATGAAACATTTTTGGCAGACGTCAGTAGAGCACCTTAAGGAAAGTGCTCCTTGTCCTCATTCATGCAACATGGCCACCTGGCCCTCATTCAGCCCATTCCTTCCTTTCTGCCATGTCTACAAGGTTTTCCCCACATAATGGAAAGTTGGGCTTATTCTCCACTCTCCCCAAGAATATGCTTCAAAGTCAAGCCTCTCCCATCCAGAAGGAGCTCCTATCTGATCCCATAGTGTTGGAGGTCATTCCTGGGCTATGCCTCCTGGAGGGGTGACCGCCTACAGGCAGAGGCTTTGCTGAGGGCTCAGGGAGGGGTTACCCCAACCATTACTTCCTTTCCTTCACTCTCCACCTCCTCCACCACCTTCAATCACTTCACCTACCTGCTCGGCGTTTCTTTGGGACTGCAGGTGGGAATGCAGGCGGCGGATGAGGGGGACACCGTTCCGTGCTTGCCGCTTCAATAGCCAGTAGTTGTGAAGCCGCTGTATGAACTGGTTTTTCCTCTGAAAGGAGAGACCACTACAGATCTTGTTCAACCTTGAGTAGAGGCACAGGGAAGTGAAAGACAAGGTCAGTGGGCAGCCCTGATTATAGCCTCCTATTCAGACCCTGGTTCATTTCTGAACCTCATATACAAAAGAAGGCAGAATAAAGTGGCCAAATGCCTCGCCTCGGAGAAAGGCTTAAAAAAGACAGCAAAGTTAAGCAGCTCAGATTCAGCATGAGATATATCACTTGATATTCCACTTCCTACCCTGCAGTCCTGATTCTCCAAAAGAACTCTCTCCCAGGAACCCTGTTTCCTGCAATCCTGGGCTCCTGAGAACAGGCCTGTGCCCCATACCTTTACACTTCTCTTGATAAAATCAGCAAAAGGCGGCAGGAACTTGAATAAGCTATGGGCAATGTGGTCGCTACTTCCAGCCACCCTGTGGCTGAGGGTCTCCCCACACTAGGGATAGTCCACAGCCAAGGTGGAAGGAAAACTAGTAGAACTACACCACGCTACTGCTTTCTGAGCTCAAATGCAACACCTTGGAGTTGTCTGACCCCTGGTTTTTAATTAAAGATCTTAGCAGCCTACAAATGTCTAATTTTGAACCAAATGGAAAAAAAAAAACTGGATAAGAGGATGGAGAATCTGAAAACTTAGCTGGCTAAACTAACCCCAATAGAGAAGTCTTAAAGTCAGGACTTAAGCCAATAATACGTGGGGGGATGGGAGGGGTAAGCGAAAGGAGAAGGAATTAATGAGCCTATAATCTTTATCTTAAAAGCCCTGTTGCAAGGTGGGTAACATTATTCTTATGGTGAGAACAAAAGATGGAAAGGCAGCTTAGGAAGAGAGGCTGAATAAACTGTCAAAGTTACCAATGCAGCTAAAAATATGGTGGCGCAGGGGTAGCTCTGGCGGTTAAGTGTCTGACTCTGGCTCAGGTCATGATCTTATAGTTTGTGGGCTCAAGCCCTGCATTGGACTCTGTGCCGACAGCTCCAAGTGTGGAGCCTGTTTCAGATTCTGTGTCTCCTCTTTCTGCCCCTCCTCTGATCAATCTCTGTCTCTCAAAAATAAGTAAATATTAAAAATAAGTAAAAAATTAAAAAATGGTGGCCCTGGATGGGATTCGAATCCATGATCTCTCTGCACAGCATCTTGTGTCCCAAAATTGGTTATTCAGAGTAAGCAAGGCCTCAGTGCTCCTGCTGTGCTTCCCCCGCTTCCTCATCTCACTGCATTTTCCTTACACAAAGTGGCTAAACAAGAAAATAGAACCTAAGAAGGGTGGGTATGTTGGGCTGGACATTGATCACCTAGGCCTTGTGCCTATCCACAGTCAGACATTCCTGCCCCAAAGCCAAGCTTAAAAAACCAAGACCTAGGCCTTTCCCCAAAGAAGAGATTCCCCACCAATGCCCATGCCAAGCACACCTGCCCAGATGCAGGTAGCCCCCTCCCTCTACAATCTCTTGGCCATGGAGGGTCCCAAGAGCATTTGTGCAGGTAGAGAAAAGAATAATAAAATAGCAGCAGCAGCAGTAGCCACCATTTATTGAGCGCTTACTATTTACCAGGCACTGTGCTAAGTGCTTTGCTTATGTTATCTCATTTATTTCTCACAACAACCCTATGAAGTTCATTAACAAATTACTCATACTTAAAGAAATAACTTGCCAAAGTTCACACAGGTAGTTAGTGACAGGAACAAGATTCAAAAGCAGATCTGCCTGGTTTCTTAGCCAGCATGCTACGCTGGCCCCTGCAAGACACATCTATAAGAGCAGATACAACAACCAAAAAGTCTAGTCCCAGGGCACAGCCACCCTACAGATGTTACTAAGCATGGACCCCAGTCAACATCAGGGAAGAGGGTAGCCTACAACAGTTCTGACACTAGAAGGCATTTCCAGTTGACTGAATTAACTCCAGCCATGGCTCACAAGAGCCTTGCCTTCCTGCTCTGCTACACTCTTATGTCTCCTCCCCAGACTGACAAGTCTGTTTGCCTGTTCCTTACACAACTCATTCCCCACTACCCTCCAGCATTCTTTTCTCCCTACCCTTTTCAATAAAAGAGACAGACAGCAGGAACAGAGCCTGGAGGCATCAGGAGTTCCAGCTTGTGCTCAGGTTCTGTTGCTTTCCACCTGGTTTCCAGCCCTTTGAACAGGACGTGGCATATAGTAAGTGCTCAATAAATATCTCGTTGAATGAATAAAGGAGTGAACAACTTTACCTCCTGTTGCCGCAGTTTCTTCATCTGGGGGTGTGGGAGAAGGTGCAAGGACTACATTAGATAAATAATCTTCAAGATTCCTTCCCACTCTAACACTGTATGCTTCCCAAAGAATACCACCTTTGAGATGACCCTCCAATGAAAAATCTTTCCTGTCTCTTGCTTTTCTGCCCTCCATCAGCTACTTTTCCGATGGTTTAAAATAGATACAATGATGCCCCTACAGACTCAATAGGGACCAAGGTGGTTCAGACTTACAGCTGAGCTGAGTGATCCTTTTTCCCCTAAATCTAAAAGCAGCTCAAGAAGAGAAATAGCATATCCTCCCCACACCACCAACCCCTCACACAGTCTCCATCATTCCCAGAACAGAGCTTTCTAGACAGCAGACACCCATACTGACGCCTTAAAACAGTGGTTCTCAGTTCTATTCCCCTGGGGGCTTCTGGAAACATACGTGGGGAGGTTTGAGATGGTCACAAAGACCAGGCAATGAGGGAGCGGATGCAAATGGCACTTACAGACCAGGGATGCTAAACATTAAGAAATGTATGGGACAATCCTAATGATAATTATCCTGTCCAAAATGCTGCTTGTGCACCTGTTGAAAAATGCTGCTTTAGACATCTTTCACCTGGGTTTCTAAGCAATTTAATTTTGTCTCACCTTGAAGCCAAGGAAACACATTGCTCTCAGGGCACAATCAAAACCACACACCAGACCAGGGACCAAAGGAGAAGTCTAAATTTGAAGGCACAGAAGAGAACAAACGTTCACCAACCATGCTTGGGGAAGGAGGTCCTGGCTCAGGGCCAAGCACCAGCCCAACCAAAAACCATCAGTCCATGTGGAGCCCTCCTAAGCAGGCTTACCTATAAGAGGGGATCTGTGGGACAGTGACCATGGGAACAGTGGAGGGCGTATCTCGGCCCACTTCCTCTGGCTCCTTCTTGATTTTCTGTTTCAAAGTCACCTTGTTCTTCTTGGGCATTCCTTTGAGGGGGCCACCTACCCCACCTTGGCCTTCATCTTCCTCCTCTTCTTCTGCCTCTTCCTTCTCTTCCTCCTCTCCACAGCCCTCCTTCAGCCCTTCCTCATCCCCAGCCTCACTGAGGCTTCTGGGGGAGTCACCTTTCCTCCTAGCAGTGGCAGCACCTGGCGGCGAGTGGGCCTCACAGTAGGCGGTCTTGCGTACTGTGAAGATGGTGCCATTGAGGCTGGTCTCACGCATGGGCTCAATCTTCATGAAGAGCCCAGCCCGCTGTGCACATGTCACATGGAAGGCCGTGTAGCAGTTCACCTTATGGCACTGAATGGCTGCACCCAGCCCCTTCTGCTTGCAGATGTAACAGGTCAGTTTCCAGCGGGCAGGCGGGATGTTGTCAATGCCCTCAATGGGCTCCAGGAACACGGTGTTAGCGAAGCAGACTTCAGGGATCCAGATGGCACACACCACGTGGGCCCAGTGCCCGTCACTGGTCTGTTTGAAGGCGCCGCCCTTATTGGGGCAGAGGACGCAATCCACAGGTCGGGAGGGAGACTGTAGGCAGCAGCGGCATAGCCACTGGCCCTCGGGGATGTAAGGGACACCATAGCACTCCTGGTGTACAGCCAGGTTGCAGATGTCACAGAAGAGAATGACATTGCTGTTGTGGCATTCATCATCCAGGCACACACAGCAAAAGGCGTCTTCATCAATGAGTGACTGCTGGGCCCCACTGCTGCGACTCTCCAAGTATGACTCCTTCTCAAGCCGGTCTACCAGCAGCTCAAAAGTGTCTGCTGACACCAAACTGTGCCCATCTACTCGCCGCTTCTCGTTCACCATGTCCAGCCAGGCAAGGTCTTCCTCATCCATGTCATACTCTACCTCTGCATCCAGGTCTTCAGGGGGCTTCTCGATGTAGCGGTAGTAGGCAGCAGGCAGTGGGGGTGCTTCTGGCTGGCTGCCTGAGTCCACCATGCGAAAGCTGGGTTGCGGGAGGTGGAAGGAAGTGCCGGATGCATGCTTGGAACAGGACTCCTTCTTCTTGCCCTTGGAGGAGGGTTTTTTGGACTTGCCAGGGAACTGAGGCTGCTCGCTGTTTTCCTTGTTACTATTGCATTCGGTGATATCCTGGGCAGTCAGTTCATCCTCTGTGATGATCTTGAGTGGATCATAGATGCTGATTCGATGCAGGCGTCCATCGATGTCCACCTCAACAATCCTTTGGGCCTGAGCATATGTCAGGGTCTCCCGAGTAGGTGAGCACTTCAGACTGTAGGGGGATGGGGAGCGCCGGCCCTCGGCATTCTGCCGCGACTTCCGGCGCGGCTTCCTCATGGCACCTGGGAACCAAGGGGACAGGCCTAAGGAGAAACCAGGAAACTGAGTTAAATGTTCAGGCATGCCCTCATTCACCATTCCACCTGATCGAAGGGCCACCAAGAAGACGGTCTGTTCCCTCTGCCTGAACATCCTGCCCCTCAGACATCATCCACACAGCCTGCTCCTTTGCTTCAACTTTTTTCACAAACACTGCTTCTCAACGAGACCCTCTCTGACCATTCTATCTTAAACTTCAAATCTCTTTCCCCCATCAGCAGTCTTACATTTAATAAATGTAAGGCTTACATTTTATTATGCTATGCAGTTTGCCTATTATCATAAACATTTGCTTCCTTCCATTAGAATGTAAGCTCCATGAAGGGAAGGGCTTTTGTCTATTTTGTTCACTGCTGTATTCTCAGCACCCGGAATGATACCTGGCTCCTAAGTAAGCACTCAATAAATATTAGCTGAATAAAAGGAGAAATCAAGCATGCATGATCCCTGCCTCTAGGTGCTCCGTCTAATTGAAAGGACAGAAAAGTAACAGATCATTACAAAACAACAGAGGGAATGATCTAAAGTTCTAATGATGTCCCAAATAAGGCTGTGGGATAGCTGCCTATGGAAAAGGATGGGGTGGTTAAGGGTTCAGAAAAGAAGAAAACAAGAACATCCACTTTTAAGCTCTGTACATGAACATGGTCCCATTAGGGGAACAAAAGTTCACAGGTCTAAAGCCCTCTCCCAACCCACCTTATAATGATCAGAAACTCTATCCCCTAACCACACCCAGGAGTGAAGAGGTAAAGGCTCCTAAAATGTCTACTACATGAAGTCTAAAAATTCAAACTACAGTATGATGGGCTTTCTCTGGAAAAGGCAGCTTTTAGGATGCACCAGCTAGTATATTTCTAAGAGAAACACTGGAAGCTCTTGGGAGTGGTCCACAAGTGGCACGTTAAGTGACCTATCCAAGACCCTCACTGGGCCTAAGGCCAAGGTGAATGGGGGAATATCTGAGGTAAACTCTCAATACATTCTCTTACTTCAGAAGTCCCTCTCTCCCCAAATACTTACATTTAGTTTACCCCTGTGCAACAAGGAGAAAGCCCTAAAATTTCCCATATCATTCTCTGGATAAAGGGAATCATGCCAAACTCATAAGGAACTATAATAGCAGTTACTGAGGCCATCACTACTAGGAAAGACATTTGGAGATATGGGGCCCCCCAATGTGGGCAGAGACTTGGAAAGGTACCAACAGTGAGAGGATTTCAAAGAGAAAAAGAGTCTGTCATCTTGGTTGCAGGATCTATCACCTTTATCTCTAAAACAGAGATGATGATAATAATTTAGCACACTTTGGCAAATTACAAATCCTTTTACTTTTTTTTTTTTTAAAGAATCTCTACCCCCCAACATGGGGCTTGAACTTACGACTCTGTGATCAAGAGTCACATGTTCCACCAACTGAGCCAGTCAGACACTCCAATCCCTTTTACTTTTATTTCTCTCAACTAGTTTGGGGGGTAGGACAGATATTATCATTCCCATTTTACAGATGAAGACACAGAAGCTCAAAAAGATGTCACTCCACCCAAAGGCGGTGAATGATAAAGCTACAACTCAAACCCAGATCTCCTGATGTGTTGAATTCATCTCTCTGGGAAGTAAGACCACCAGAGATGCCATGGTCTGGTACAAAATATAGGCTCTGGGGCAATCTAGGTTCTAACCTTGGCCCTGTGTGACCTGGAGAAAGTCACTTGGTCTCTCTTTGCCTCCATCTTCCACCACTTAAACAAAAACTCTACCTCTCAAGGGTTGCTATTGGTTAATAAGGAATTATTAACATCCTTGTTTAAAAGGCTTTCCAATTCCGAAGTGTGACCGAAACAAACACACCAAACACTTGGCCGAGGAACTGTGCCAGGCAGGCACACGACCCGTTGGGAACAAAAGGCAACAGAATCATCCCAGCAATTCTGTCCAGGTTCCAGAAACCCTTGGCCACCACATGCCTGACTAATGCCAAGTCCCTGGGGGTAGCCCAGGCCTACAGACCTGCCTCATCACCCGCAGGTCTTCGTGGGCAGGGAAAACCTTGCAGAAGCAGGAAAACCTACCTCAGAACTAACCGAAATCCTGACAGAGTTTAAAGGGGGTGGACCCTCCTTTGTTAAAGCGCTGTCTAGTCTTCCTCCCCACCAGTTACCACCCCCTTGGGTTAGTCCTCACCCAAGCAGCGAGTAGCTCAGGAAAACCTCTTGGGTCCTACCCAAGCCTCAAGGCACTGGGGGTGCAAATTCTGGAAAGGGAAGGGCAGCTGCTGAGGAAAAGGAGTTTCGCCCGCAAGGAGCTTACAGTCCAGTTTTTTGGCGGGAGTTTCTCACCCCACACAGCCCCACCCCCCCACACGTCCAAATACCCCCAACACCCCCAAGGGTCTCCTCAGCACTCCCGAAGCCCCACTTGCCCACCTCACCCAGGTCCCCGAAGAACGAGGGGTTTCTGCAATTCCACTCTACCCCCTGTACCCTACGAGATACTCATGAGACAAGGGAGAAACCCCGCCAAGCCTCCTGCCCCTTGAAAGGGGCACCTCTTCTAGAAGAATCTTGACCCTTCCGAGGAGAAAGGAGGGAAATAACATCTCCTCCCCGGAGGGGAGGGGGCGAGCGTACCAGAGACAGACTGACGCGCAGTCCGACCCTCAAGACAGAGAAAGCTAGCGCCAGCGAACCAGCGGGGCAGAGAGGCGAGCGCCCATTGGTCGCCTCACCTGCCCGTCAGGAGAACCCGGGGGGCCGAGGGCCGCTTAGGGGGTGGGACCTTCTTCTGATCTGCCCAATCGGAAGGCATGGCGGGGGCGGGGCTCGGCGGCTCGCCAGCAAGGGCCGGGGGGGAGGGAAACAAGATGGCGGCTACGGGAGGGGGTCCTCGCTTTTCAGCTCCCCCCTCACCCGCCTTCTCCTTCCCCGCCGCCGCCCTCGCTCCAGAAGAGCGCTTTCGCGCCGCCCCCGCCCCGCTCAGGAAGCCCCCTGCTTCCCTCTCCCTGCCCCCCCCCCCCGCACAGTCCTGGTCCCCGTAGGCCCCGCTGCCCCCGCCCCCGCTCTGTTCGGCCCTGCTGCCACCCCCATTACCTCAGCCGCCGGCCCGGCCCCACCGTTCGGGGCCCCTGGGCGCGGGCAGGCCGGCCGTCGAGCAGGTCGGCGCGGCCCTGGGAGCGGAGCGCAGC
>NC_043706.1:33693638-33713026 GCF_006229205.1 Suricata suricatta | reverse complement strand
CTCCGCCGCCACGGGGCACCGTCCCCGGCTCGGCCTCACGGTGGCGGTGCGGACGCGGCAGGGGCGCGGAGCAGAGACCGGCTCTGCGCCCGCCGCGGCCGTGGCTCACCCCGGCGTACCCCGCCGCTGGGCGAGCCCCACAAGAGAGCGGGGGGACGTTCGGGTCTGGTTGGGAAGGACCGGAATCCCTAACTCTTTAGAGTGGTCAGTCGTCCCCTCCCCCTGCTCCTGCGAGATGTGGCTACGGTTTGGGGCAACAATCCCTCTCCCCGAGCCAGAGGGCCTCTCGAGAGGTTAAGCCGGGGGAGTCCTTGGAGTCAAAACCCCGTCTTGTAGTTTCTTGGGGTGCAGGTGCCTCCTAGAAAGTCGCCCTCCCTCCCCGGCCGTGCTCTGGTCCGGAGGACAAAGGTCTAGCGATGTCCATCCCCTCCCCCAGTGAGGACAGCCGGAAAAAGACCCTCTGTTGTGTACAGGTGAGCGGCTTGTTCCCCAAAGGACAACCTTCTTAAGAAAGAGACCCGGCTTCGTTACGTGCCTTTCTCCCTTACGTGTTTAAAGAGAGTAGACATAAAAGTTTGACGGACTACTTAAGGACGTCTGGCAACTCGTTTGTCTCTGTAGACAAGGGGAACTCTCCTTAAACCTGATTTGGCTAAGAATTGGTTAATTTAATGCAATAAGCGGCTTTCTAAAAGACTCTTGACAAATGGTAACTTCAGACTTCAAGATATAATCAGACTGGCTTTTGTTTTGATAAGTAAATTTAAGAAGAGAGGACTCTTTTGCCACCCCCATTTGCCTATAAATTAAAAAGCTTGCCTCATACGACTGAAGTCTTAAGTACCAATATTTAATGATGTGTATAAAAGATGTATGGATAGACTGCCTTTAAATGTGAAGATGAATGACATATTTTGAAAGCGTTTCCTCTGCCCGCAGCGGTGGTACAGCTTGATGAGACTGTCACAATTTCTTGCTTGGTTCCCATGATCAAGGACACCGATTCTAGAGTCAGAGGATGAAAGATAGTCTTAGCATCCAAAGCCTTCCAAATGTTTAAGCCAAGCGTATTGCTACTTTGAGGTACAGATGTTCATTATCCTAAGGAACATAATATATTTATATTATGTTTCGAATTTGAAAGTTTGATAAAAGTTAGGAAGCTAATTTATATTACAAAGATGTTTTTCAGATTACACGGTAGTACCTTGTCAAAGTGATAGCAAAAATACTTCTGTTAACCAATTTTTGAAAGAGAAGGGAGTGTCTCCTGAAGCTAAGCAGGGCCAGAACCATGTTTCGAAACTGTGAAGACGGAGTAGTATGAATTAATGTCAAGTGTTTAAGGCTATGGGGAATAATCATTTAGAGGGAAGGTGTAGAAAAACGGTGATTAATTGTAGAAGGGAAAGCCCCAGAGGCAAAAGAATATTACAATTACTTTTAGTTAAGGGGAGGGGACGCTGAAGACTAATAGAAACAAGAATACTGAATTTATTTTCTTGTTCTTTTAAAATGTGAACTATGTCCACTTGTATATAGTATAACTTCTATAGCTTCATAAATGTTCACGAAATTTATTTAGCACATTTCCCGTTTGTGTGATTGGGCACTATTTTTTCCCACTAAAATTAATGAATAGATACCTTGGGAAAATGCAGTGGTTTCCACTTGTAACAGTAAATTTAAAATAATGATTTAAATGCCATTGAAAAGCTATAAAGTTAACCTACTACATTTGCTTTCCAGGTTTTTCTGTTTGAAGTTTCATAGTAAGACCTTATTCAACAGAGTGTTTCTCTTCTATTTTCAACTTCCACTTTCCTAATGGTAATATTACAGTTGTCCTTAGCTTTTATTTCTTGACATTTATTTTTGACATGTATTTATTTTTAACATTTGGTATTGGTTTCTGTTAGTGTAACTGCACATATAATCAGTTCACAATGATGTAATCATAAATGTAACATGGGGCAATTATGTCATTAAAAACAAATTTGGGACATGTATCAAAAATCCCAGAGAACTAAATTTAATTGACTTTAATCTGTAGCTGTTTTAAAAAGTTTAAATTCACTATCCCTCAGTCCTTCCATTAGATCATACAGCAATTAAGTTAAACAAGGCACAGACCTTTGTTTCCAAATAGTTTGACAAAATTCTGCATTTTTAAATAGAAACCATCTTATTTGGAGTAGGAGGATGTTTTATCATTTAGAACTAAAAAAGAAAATGCGAATACAAAAATTTCCTTCCTCAATATTTGTTTTCAGCATCTCAGGATATCTTTGTCAATGCTTTATTATTACCATTAGTTTATTAAGGTAAGAAACCCCTCAAGGGTCAGATGCAATACCACTGGATTAATAAAATATGTAGGGTGAGAGAAAATAGGCTTTGATTGATTGTTAAATTGTTTTTATAGAATATTCCTCCCTTAGACCTTGGCTAAAAGAAGTATGAAACCATAAATGGGAAGAAAGTTTGAGGTTAGAATCATTATATTTTCATGCCATAATAAAAATGGTTTAAGAATATAATGTTTGAGGGGCGCCTGGGTGGCTCAGTTGGTTAAGCGTCCGGCTTCAGCTCAGGTCATGATCTCACAGTTGTGGGTTCGAGCCCCGCATCGGGCTCTGTGCTGACAGCTCAGAGCCTGGAGCCTGCTTCTGATTCTGTGTCTTCCTCTCTCTCTGCCCCTTCCCTGCTCATGTTCTATCTCACAAAAATAAATTTAAAAACATCAAAAAAATATTTTTTAATTAAAAAAAAAGAAGATAACGTTTGCTTAAGAAAAGGGAAAAGTTTAGGCTAACAGCAGGCTTTAAATTGACTGCCATACCTTCTAAATTTTATTTTGTTCATTTATTCCTACAGCAGACACTTATTGAACACCTACTATGTGTTCGATCCTGTACAAGTTGCTTTGGAAATAATTGCAAAAGCTCAGCCTAAAAAGCAGCCAGTGATCATATTTTTCTTTATGCTGAGTAATGTACAATTAAGAAGCAAGCTAGAAATAACCAGAAAACACATGCAGGAGAAATTAGATAAGGCAGTGAACCGTGTGGAGCCACCATTATTCAAGTAGAAGATGGGAGGCTTTCTTTAGTCAGCTTCTACATCATGATGGATGTGGATTGGTGAAAAGAGTGTAGAATGACATTATTAGGATGGTGACAGGTAGCCCAGGCAAAGGAACAACATGCAGGGAACAATAAGGAAATTATTCTAGCTGGTCTACATGGACAGATGCTAAGAAAAGAAAAGGTGGAATCGGGTATGCGGTATAGCAAGGGTATACGGATAATAAAAATAATACCTAACACTTATGTGCAAGGTAGTATGCTTAGTGCTTTACATACTGTATCAAAAAATCTTCATTGCACTTAGGAAACAAACTTAAATTAACTAAATAAATGAAATCTATAGACTCATAACCAGAAAGTCGAGGAGTGCATCTGGCTTTAGGCAAAGCCAAGTCAGGAGATTCAAATTATATCATCGGGATACTGTCTCTAGCAGTCTCTCAGCCACCCTAAGCTGACAGCTATGACCAGAAAGATCTAATGCTCTGATGAAGTCTGGCCATTGTCCACTACTAGAACCAGAGGACATGGGCAGGAGATGATTCTTCAGAGGTACAGTGGGCACACATACAAAATAGGTCCAGTATACATGCCGTTTCTCATTTATCAATTTATTCATGATTGTTATTCTTATGGCCCCCATTGTATATAGGATAAACTAGAGCTGGAACAGTGTTGGGCAAACCAGGAAGAATTTACTGTAGGTAGTTCGGTGTTACGACAATAAAGGGCATTAACCAGAATGACAGAGGGGATGGTAGAGAAAGAGGAGGGAAAGGAAGGTTCAAATCAAAATCAGAAGACAGATCAGTAATTTGATGGCTGATTGAACATAGGAACAAAGGAGAAGATTGTCTTAAGTTCAAACTTAGAAGATATTTACAGTGTTGGTACAATTATTGGAAATTAAGAGGTGGCAAAGGGTTACATTGGAGCTCCTGTTGGGTCTGAGGGCCCAAGGATTGAGGAAATAAGTCAGTTCAAGTTCTCTGGAGTCTCTTTTGTCACACTAAAGTACATATTCATTTAATAATTATTTGTGAGCCGCAGGTAAGTTTTTATTTTTATCCTTGTAAAGACCACACAGGTAAAAAGGCTATGCTCTCAGACCCGAAGGCACTTCAAGTCTGATCACAGGAATAAAGCAAGTATATTAACAAACCTATAATATAACATATAATAAGCATATAAGCCACTGAAGAGAGATACAAGCAAAGTGGCACGAGGGTTTGAGAGAAGAGAGAAGAGGGAAGGTCCTGTGAAGAAGGTGCTGTTTGACCTCCACCTTAAAACTTGGGTTGAGTGTCAACTGAGGAGATGGGACTCCGCTGGCAGGTTGAGAAGCAGCATGACCAAAGGTGAAAGAAACACCATAAGATTGATTCAGGGAACAGTGCGTGGGTTACCCCATTTGACCCAAAAATGAGAGATGTCAGAGAAAGACTGGAAAGGTAAAAATAAAGTCAGAGCGTGGAGAGGGACTTGGATGTGAAGGGGCCATAGTCCCTGGTGATTTTTAGAACAGGTGAATGACTTCAGTAGTGCTATACTTTAAGATCTAGTCAGGCAAGAAGGGTGTGGTATAGTATGGCTCGAATTATCCATTTAGCATGGCTTGCATTATTCTCTTAGGGCTTGAATTCTAGCTAGAACATTTTACCATATACTCAGTGGAATGCTCAACCACAAGCCTGAAAGTAAATAGTTTGTGGTTAATGTAAATTGTTCAAACTGATTTAATGTTTTCTCATTTCAGCCTTTAATTAGCATTGCCATTAAATTCTAATCCTTAATCAGAGTAAAATCAGGACACCATAAAATGTGATTTCCATATATTATTTTTTTTTAATGTTTATATTTGAGAGAGAGAGACAGTAAGCATACAGGAGAGGAGCAAAGAGAGGTGGGAGACAGAGGATCTAAAATGGTCTGTGCACTAGCAGCAGAGAGCCCGATGTGGGGCTCGAACTCACGAACCGTGAGATCATGACCTAAACTGAAGTTAAGACGCTCAACCGACTGAGCCACCCAGGTGCCCCAATTTCCATCTTTTAGCAAAAGAGCCAACAACCTTGCAAGTAGCCATCTATTTGGTATAATTTTACAAAGAGAGGGAAAATACACAAAAACATGGCACTGACTAAGCCAGGACCTGCATTTTACAAGATCCTCACCTAGGTGATACATATACATAATGGTTAATTTTAAGTGTCAACTTGACTGGGCTAGCCAAAGAGCTGGTAAAATATCATTTCTGAGTGTGTTTTTGAGCACATTTCCAGAAGATTAGCCTTGGAATCAGTTGGCTGAGTAAAGATCATCTTCACCAATGTAAAATGGGCATCATCCAGTCTGTTGAGGGGCTGAATCAGAGAAAAAAGTAGCAGAAGGTCAGAGTTACTCTGTTTGAGCTGGGACATCACCTCTCCTGTTCTCAGACATTGGTGCTCCTGGTTACTGGGCCTTTGGACTTGGGCTGAATTACACCACCAGTATCGCTGGTCCTCCAGCTTGCAAAGGACAAGTTATGGGACTTCTTGGCCCCCGTGATTGCTTGAACCAATTCCTATGATATCTTCTCTCTGCAAATACATATATATGTACACACACACACACGTATACACACATACTATTTCTCTGGAGAACCCTGACTAATACAATATTCAAGTCAAAGTTAAGAAACAATAAATTAGAGCATATTCGAGAATTCAGGATTAAAGTGTTTAAGGTCCTTGAATTGTCTGGGAAAAGAGAAGAGTTCAAGAATTTAATATTAGTCTTTGATTAGTTAAGAATACTTGTAATATAACCTATGATTTGAAAGTGCGAAAGCTATAGTCCTAGAAAGATTGGTAGCTGCCCACAGGTGAAAGAGATACAGGGGCTTGAGGGAACTTCTGGAAGAAATGGAAACAATCTATAAGTTGATTGTGGTGATGGAGAAACATTTGTCAAAAGTCTTCAAACTGTTGAATAGCTGTAGCTTATAAAAATTGTACCACAATTAAGTTGATAAAAAAATACCTGTTGCAATTTTTACACTAATCATTAAGAGAATGAAAAAAATAGGCAATAACTCACAAACTAGTGGAGAGAGAAAAAAATAAAAGACTCAACCAACCAAAAAGAAAACAAGGAAAAGGAACACAGTAAAGATAAAACAAGCAATGAAATAAAGGCAATTTAAAACTCAATCTGCCTTCTACAATGTTGTATCTATCATGCAAGGGATACATTTCTGGGAAAGTTTAATGATGGGTGGTTAGACTGTGTGCATTAAGCACATATATTTATCCCCAAAACTTCACTAATATGTTGGTAAAGGCTTAAAGAAAAATAAAGACCACAAGAACAAAGAGAATGAGGAAATAGCAGGTGAGAATTATCAATAAAATTTTGAAGAATGAAAATAGACGGATGTCAGAGAAAGCTAAAACAAGTCTGCAAAAGTGCCAGTAAAAATGAGATTTAATATTAGCCTTTGATTAGTTAAAAATACTTGTAACATAATGTATGATTCCATCTACATGAAATTCTTGAAAACACAAGATCTATATCACAGAAAGATTCGTAGCTGCCCATAGGTGAAAGAGATGACTGACTGTAAAGGGACCTGAGGGAACCACATGTGTTTGTGGTCACACCCAGTGGTCCCACAAGGGGACCACTAGAAAGGCTTAAAAGTAGGAGACTGTAAATATTTCTGAAGGAGGGGTGAGTGGGGGTGGTTACTGAGAGAACAGACCTGAAGATAGAATTGGCTGAAAAGTCTGTTAAAAGGGGCAGTTAGATGTCGCCAGATCTCCACACTACTCCTTGGAGATGTACTGTCCCAGTACCGTCTCAAGAAATTGAACTAAAGAGATCGGGACTTGGGGACACCAGTTACCAATGATGGCAGGGACGAAATGCCATTTTGAAAATGGGAATTAAACTGAAACTCTACCTACTGAATAGTGAGACAGCCCATCCCCCACTCTCATTTCTCTTCTTGGAGCTAATAAGAGAAAGGGGGAAGCTGGGACTGGTGGTCCAGAAGGGGGCTGAGAAAAAAGATCCCATGAAAAACTTTTAACCAGCCCATCTTTTCAGTGGGGAACTGGAAAAAAAATGTTTTCACGAGATCAAAATCCTCAGTGGCCCTGCCCCTTTCCTCCCCTCATATTTCAGAACACTGGGACTCAGATCGCTATCCAAGAACCGGTAGTATTGACATCCCCTGGAAGGTGATTAGAAATACAGACTCTCAGGCCCCACTCCACTTTGGTCTTCTACTGAAACCCCACCAGATATCACCCTACCACAACACACACAATTTTAAACAGCCTTTTTTTTGTTTGTTTAAATCTCTTAAAATTGGATAGTCGAGAACCAAAAGATGAGAAATATATCTTGAAAGAGCCCAAAACAAAGGAACAGAGGGAAACAGTCAATGTGTAGAGAACCAAGAAATCTTGACAAACAAATCTCTTAGCCTCAAAGAGTAATATCTGTGAAATGGGAACATGGTATTTTTAGGGAGAGAGAGACAGAAAATAAAAGGAAAGTTGTAATTAAAGATATGAAAGATTTTTAAAGATATAAAGGGAGATTTGTAAGGTAAAGTTGAAGTCTCCCAGAGAGAAGAAAGAAATAGAAGCGTAAACAGAAAGAATTTGAGGATGAATTCAGGAAGCCCAACATCCTATTTATAGTAATTCTAGAAAGAGAAATGAGGAATTTTCCCAGAAAGGAAGGTAGTGAGTTTTCAGAACGAAGACTCCCCAGTTCTCTGGTACAATGAATGCAAAAATAACTAAACCAAGAACACCAGTGCTACAAAAAGGGAGGATCCTCAAAGCTTCTGGAGAGAAAAGACAGGTCACATAGGACTGGGGGTCAGAATGATATCAAGCTAGAAGCCAGTGGAATAACCTTTTCAAATGCTGAGAGAACATTGTTTTCCATATAGAAGTCTATGCCTAGCCAAAATATCAATCAAGTGCAAAAATAGTGTAAAGACATTTTCAGAGATGCAAGTTCTCACTTAACTATTCTTTCTCAGGAAGCACTTGGAAGACAATTTCTTTAAAAAAAAATTTTTTTTTAATGTTTCTTATTGACAGAGAGAGGAGGGGAGGGGCAGAGAGAGAGAAGGAGATACAGAATCTGAAGCAGGCTCCGGCCTCTGAGCTGTCAGCACAGAGTCCAATGTGGGACTCAAACCCACGAGCCCAGCTGTGACATTATGACCTGAGCAGAAGTCAGATGCTCATCTGTGCACCCCTGGAAGGCACTTTCCACAAAAATGATGGAGAAAATAATCAAGAAAAATCAAAGTCACGGGATCTGTAAAATAGGATCCAAAACAAGAGAGAAACACAGGGTAACCCCAGGATTATAGTGAAGGGAAATCCTGGGAAGAATTGTGCACCAAGAAATTGGAGTTGTAGGACAGAGGGAGGACTCGAAAACAATTGGAATGCATAGAATACCAGAAGACTTAGCTAAAAATTATAACAAAATAGTTTTGGGAATATGAGGTATGTGGTAGGAGATATAAGAGGTTTATTTAAATCCTCATTGTCTATAGTTGAAAGATAATAATCTATAAAATTGAAAGAACCAAAACTAACAGTAAATGGATGCTATTTAGAAATGAAAAATAAAGAGGTGCCTGGGTGGCTCAGTTGGTTAAGCATTCCACTCGGCTTAGGTCATGATCTCCTACTTCGTGGGTTTGAGCCCTGTGTCGGGCTCTGTGCTAACAGCTCAGAGCCTGGAGCCTGCTTCAAATTCTGTGTCCCTCTCTTGCTCTGCCCTTCCCCTGCTCATGCTCATGCTCTGTCTCTGTCTCTCTCTCTCTCAAGAATAAACATTAAAAAAAATTTTTTTAATGAAAAATAAGTACTGGAAGAAACTTTGAAATAGCTGCTTTTGGATTGGGAGAGCAGGAGTTGGGGTGAAGCAGGAATCTCTGGTTTTATTTTTAAGCCTTGCGGTATTACTTGACTTTTTATAACTATGTAATCTCAGGGGTGCCTGGGTGGTTCCGTCGGTTAAGTGTCCGACTCAATTCCGGCTCAGGTTGTGATCCCAGGGCTGTGGAATCAAGCCCCACATCAAGCTCCATACTGAGCACAGAGACTGCTTGACATTCTCTCTCTCCTCTCCCTCTGCCCCTCCCTCACTCGGGCTCATGTGCTCACTCTCTCTCAAAAAATAAAAATAAAAAAAAACTATGGGGGCGCCTGGGTGGCTCAGTTGGTTAAGCGTCCGGCTTCAGCTCAGGTCATGGTCTCACAGTTCGTGGATTCAAGCCCCGCATTGGGCTCTGTGCTGACAGCTAGCTCAGAGCCTGGAGCCTGCTTCAGATTCTGTATCTCCCTCTCTCTCTCTGACCCTCCCCTGCTCGCACTGTCTCTGTCTCTCAAAAATAAATAAAAAACGTAAAAAAAAAAAAACCACCTATGTAATTTCATAGATGTTAATATGAAATATATTTAAAGATAAATGATATTATTCTAGCACTAAGTAAATGAATTGATGAGAGGGTATCATAAATTAGCTTTCCAATTTAATACAGCAGAAAGAATGCACACTGTGCAGAAAAGGGCTAGCATAACAGGCCTGACAGCCATCCTTTGAAAGACCTGCTTACAAGGTTGGCCCATGGCTGACATCTGGGATTTCGTGATGGTTCTTACCACCCTAACTGATAAAAGTAGCTGACTGTGCCTAACCTATGTGTGCAACCAATATAGTTGATGCTAAACACATGCTTCCTTCTGAAAGTCTGGAATTTGAGTACGGTCCAGAAGGCAGAAGGTGCCTATGTCACCAGGCCCCCAGTAAAAATCCTGGACAGAGTTTTGAAGGAGCTTTGCTTGTAAACAACACTTGCTTGACATGTTGTTACAACTCTGTGCAGAGGGAAATAGTGTATCCTGTGTTACTCCCTGGGAGAGGACTCACAGAAGCTTCCCTCCAGACTTAACCCCACGTGTCTTTCCTCTTGCTGATTTTGGTCTGTATCCCTTTTCTGTAATAAAGCCATATGTACAGCTGCATGGTGCATCCTGTGACCCCTCCTAGCCAATCATTTAATTTGGGGGTGGTCTTAAGGACCCCTGACACATATTTTATTCCAAATACCAATTAATATAATAACCTAATTACAAGATACGTGCAAACCACAAAACTCCAAATCTAGCTGTTTTCAGGCAAGAAGAAAATGTATTGGAAGGGTTTAAGGAAGGCTCACAATTGACAGGCCGGCTGGAGGACAAGCTAGAAATCAAATACAACCTAACCATGTCATTGCCACCACTGCGTATATTGGAAACAGTATCTTACATATTTTACTGTTAGTTGCTGGTTTTGGAAAGACAATGTATTTTTTGCCTATTCATCTTATATTTAGCCAGCTTGCAAACCTTTCTTATGGTTTCTAATAATTTGTATGTTCTTAAGGATTTTCTCTTTAGGTAATTACATTATCTAAATAATAGTTTTAATCTTCCCTTTTCAAATACTAGACTCTGTCTCTCTGTCTGTCTGTTTGTCTTACTGAACTTCAGCGCAATGTTGGCTAGAAGCAGTGATCATAGAATCCTGGTCTTTTTACTCAGTTTAAAGGGAATGTTTCTGAAGTTTCCCCCTTAAAAATGGTGTTTGCTTTAGGTCTATGTTAAATACCCTTTAACAGATTAAGAAAGATCATTCCTATTGATACTTTCCTAAATGTTGTTTTATCATGATGAGTGTTGAATTTTAGCAAATACTTTTTCTGCATCTATTAAGATGATAATTGGTTTTCTCCTTTACTGTTAGTGTGAAGAATTGGTCCTCTAATAATAAACCATTCTTGTATTCCTGGAATTAGCCTGACTTTGCCATGATTTATTACCTCTTTTATACATCACTGATTTGATTTGCTAATACCTTAATATATTTGCATCTAGGTTCACTGGTGAGATTGGCTGTAATATGATTTGCTTTGGGAATTAAGCTTTATTAATCTGATACGATGAATTGGGAATGTTTCCTCTTTTTCTGTTTTCTGGAAGAGTTTATATAAGATTGAAACGCATTGTTTCTTGAAAAGTTGGTAGAATTCACTTAATAAACTATTTAATCCTTATGGTTTCTTTTTTTGAGAAATTTTAACTATTCTCAGTTTCTTTAATGGGCATAGGATTCTATGAGATTTTCCTTTCTTGAGTTGTATTTTTCTAGGATTTTCTTCATCTACGTTTTGCAAAGTATTATCTTCAGATCTCTGCTGCATCTGTAATTATGTCCCCCTTGGCATTACTAATATGTTTTCTTCTCTCTCACCCTCGCCCCTTGTCAATATTATTAGTCCCCCCCCCAGATTATCAGCTTTTGACTTTGTTGATTCTCTGTATTATTTTTTCTTGATGCTTTTCATTTTTATTTGCTTCTTTCCCTTTTTGTTGGTTTAACTGTTATTTTTATAATTAAGTTAGGTGTCTGGCTCTTTAATTTTCCAACTTCCTTCATTTATAATATAAACATTTAAAGCTATAAATTTACCTTGAACTATCACTATACTAGTTTGTTTCTCAAGTCTTGATACATAGTATTTTTGTTATTGCTGAGTTCTAAATATTTTTTACACTTCTATTATGATTTAATCTTGGATCCAAGGTATGTTTTTCAAGTGCTGTGTGTGTTTAATTAAATTTTTTATTTTGAGATCATTCATATGCAATTATAAGAAATAAAAAGAGATTTCACATGTTACCCAGTTTCCTTCAATCATAGCGTCTTCCTAAACTATGGAGAATATCACAACCAGGATATTGATCTTGATGAGAATTCAGCTGTTAATCTTACTGAGGCTTCCTCTCTTGCTACTTTCAAGATTCTCTCTGTCCTTGGTTTTCAGCAGTTTAATTTTGATGTGTCTAGGTGTGGATCTCTTTGAGTTTATCTAAGAGTGTGTTGAGCTTCTTGGATGTGTGGATTAATGGTTTTCACCTAGTCTGGAAAGCTTCTGGCCAAACTTTTGGGCCATATTTTAACCTCTTCAAATTTTTCTTATTCTCACTCCTCTTCTTCTGGGACCTCCATATTGTGTGTGTGTGTGTGTGTGTGTGTGTGTGTGTGTATGCACACTTCATGGTGTTTCATAGGTCTCTGACATTCTGTTTCTTTTCTTTATTCATTTTTCTTTATATTCTTCAGACTGGAAAATTGACTGACCTGTCTTCAAGTTTGCTGATTCCTCTTTCTGCCAGCTTGAATCTGTAGTTGTGCCCCTCTAGTAAATTTTTTATTTCAGTTACTGTACTTTCCAATTCCAGAATTTCCATTTGGTTCTCTTATAATTCTGTCTCTTTACTGATGTTCTCTATTTGGTGAGACATTCTCATACTTTCCTTTAGTTCTTTGAACATGTTCATAATAACTGATGTAAAGTCTTTGTCTTGCAAATTCTATCCATCTGGGCTTCCTGAGAAACAATTTCTATTAACTGCTTCCTCCCCGTTTCCCTCTCCCTTCATATATGTCATATTTCCCTGCTAGTTGTCATGTCTCATAAGTTTTTGTTGAAAACTAGACATTTTAAATAATATAATGCGGCAACTCTGGGAATCAGATTCGCTTCACTTCCCAGGGTATGTTGGTGTTGCTGTTTACTGTTGCTGCTGCTACTCTTTGTTCAGTGATTTTCCTGAACTTATTCTGTCACGTCTATTCTTGGTCATATGTGGCCACTATATCTATGCTTGGTTAGTTTAGTGATCCGGTAATGAATGGACAGACACTTCCTTACATGCCATCCACTAATAAGTTTCTCAGCCTTTGCCAAAGATGTGTGTGTGTGTGTGTGTGTGTGTGTGTGTGTGTGTTAAGGTGTATCTTCAATACTCCAGCACACTGTCGACAACTCTTTGGTGTTTACTTCCTGTTTGTGCAAAGCCTCACGGTCTGCCAATGGTGAGAGAAATTACAGTCTTCTCAGGCCTTTCCTAGGCATGCGCACAGCCCTGCACTTGCGTGTGCTCTTCTAGATTTCCAGAAATATGTTGGAACTTTTCAAAGTTAACCATCTCTTATTCCCAAAATTTTCCTCTTAGGTTTCTGTCTACTTCTTTGCCCCACCCACTTGTTATTACCTAAAGCACCAGCGATCTTAAACAATTGCCAGTGATTGTTTCCCATAAATGTTCCAGGGAAAAGAGCATTCACACTGAATGAAGTATGAGTCAGTTCAAATAAACACAAGTCCGGAGAGTGCTTTATCTGGAACTGCCAGACAGGTCAAATAATTACAATCTATGAGGATGGGACCTTTGAGAAGCTCCAGAACCTATTTTGTCCCCTTTAGGGATTGCCAGGCTCCTGGTTTTCATGGAGACCGTGATTACAGGGCTGTTGGTTTCCAATGCCACTGTGAAACCGAGGAGAGATGGATAGGAATAGAGCAAATTAAAATGCCACAAAGTCCTCTTGTTTACTGAGATTCAACCGTTTTTCATGAATATTCAGATTGTTCTGAGCCTTTGGTTAATTTTCAGAGTTCTGAAAATGTTGACTTTGACAATTTTTGCCTGTGCTTTCATTGCTTTTATGAAGAAGCAAATTTTTGATGGTCGCTACTCCACCATTTTGAAAGTGGCTCTTATCATATTGACTTTGATACACTCAAGATAAAGAACTGTTCATCACTGCAAGGATTCCTTATGTTATCCTTTAATAGCCAAACCTATTTCCTTCCCAAGTAGCCCTCTTAAATCCTGGCAACCACTAATTTGTTTTTTATTTCTGTAATTTTTTATCTGTAGAGTGTTTTGTAAATGGAATCCTACAGTATGTAATATTTTGGGATTGGCTTTTTTCACTAAGCGTAATTCTCTGGAGATTCACCCATATTGTTGCCTTTATCAGTAATTTGTTCCATATCATTGCTAAATAATAATCCACGATATGGATATACCATAGTTTGCTTAACCATTCACCCATTGAAGGACATTTGAATTGTTTCCAGCTTGGGGCTTTTGCAGATAAAGTGCTATGAACATTTGGGTGCAGATTATTATGTGATATGTCTTTATTTCTCTGGGATAGATTCCCAAGAGTGCAATTGCTGAGTCCTGTGGTAATTGCATGTTTTATGTTTTTAATAAACTGCTAATCTAGAAGACATAAAAACAATAGATATTCCAGGCTCATGGATGAAAAGAATTAATATTGTTAAAATGTCCATACTACCCAAAGCAATTTACAGATTTAATGTAATGATTATCAAAATTCCAATAGCACTTTTCATAGAAAATAGAACAATCCTAAAATCTGTATGGAACTACACAAAGACCTTGAATAGCCAAAGCAATATTGAGAAAGAACAAAGCTGGAGGCATCGTACTCTTTTACTTCAAACCATATTACAAACTACAATCAGTGTGGTATGGTGTGGTACAGTATGGTAGTGGCATAAAACAGACACATAGGCCAATGGAACAAAGGAAAGAGCCCAGAATAAACACACACGTATATGATCAACTGATTTATCACACATGAGGCAAGAATATACAATTAGGAAAGGCAGTCTCTTCAATAAACAGTGCTGGAAAAACAGGACAGCCACATCCAAAACAATGAAACGGGACCACTATCTTACACTAGCCACAAAAAGTAGCTCAAAACATACTTGACTTGACTTGAACATAAGACCCTGAAACCATAAAACTCCCAGAAGAAAACATAGGCAGTAATGTCCTTGACATTGGTCTTGGCAATGAGGTTTTGGATCTGACTCTGAAAGCAAAACTAAATAAGTGGGACTGCATCAAACTAAAAAGTTCTAGCACAGCAAGGGAAACCAATAAAATGAAAAAAAAATCTGCTGAATGGAAGAAAATATTTGCAAATCATATATTTGATAAGGGGCTAACATCCAAAATACATAAAGAACTCATACAAGTCAATAACAAAATTAAAAATGGGCAGAAGTTCCCAAGAAGACATATAGATGGCCAAAAGACACACGAAAAGGTGTTCAATACCACTAATCATCAAGGAAATGCAATTCCAAACCACAAAGAGATAAGGATTCATACCTGTTAGAATGGCTGGTATCAAAAAGTCAAGAAATAACAAGTGTTGGCAAGTACATGGAGAAAAGAGAATCCTTATGCCCTGTTGGTGCAGCCACAATGGGAAACAATATGGAAATTCCTCAAAAAATTAAAAATAGAACTACCAAACATTTTTAAAAAATGGGGCACCAGGGTGGCTCAGTTGGTTAAGTGTCCAACTTCAGGTCAAGTCATGATCTCGTGGTTCATGAGTTTGAATTCCACATTGGGCTTTCTGCTGTCAGCGCGGAGTCTTCTACAGATCCTCTGTTTCCCTTTCTCTCTGCCCCTCTCTTGCTTGTGTGCTCTCTTTCACTCTCAAAGATAAAATAAACATTAAAAAAATAAATTTGGGGTCACCTGGGTGGGGGCAGTGGGTTGAGCACCCGACTTCGGCTCAGGTCATGACCTCACAGTTTGTGCATTTGAGCCCCATGTCAGGCTCTGTGCTGACAGCTCAGAGCCTGGAGCCTGCTTCAGATTCTGTGTCTCCCTCTCTTTCTGCCCCTATGCCACTCACACTCTGTCTCTCTCAAAAATAAAATAAACATTAAACATTTTTAAAAATTAATTAAAAAATAAATTTTAAAAATTAAAAAAACAAAACATTTAAAAATAGAACTACCATGTCATTCATTTCTGGGTATGTAGTCTAAGGGATTGAAAACAATAACTTAAAAAGGTATCTGCACACCCATGTTCATTACAGCATTGTTTACAATAGTTAAGGCACAAACACAACCTAAGTGTCCATCAGTGGATGGATGGATAAAGAAGACACATTGGAGGGGCGCCTGGGTGGCTCAGTCAGTTCAGCATCCAACTTCGGCTCAGGTCATGATCTCACTGTTGATAAGTTCAAGCCTTGCACAGAGCTCTGTGCCGACAGCTCAGAGCCTGGAGCCTGCTTTGGATTCAGTGTCTCCCTCTCTCTCTGCCCCTCCCCTGCTCATGCTCTGTCCCTGTCTCTCTAACTCTCAAAAATAAATAAACATTAAAAAATTAAAAAAAAATAAAACAGTGGAATATTATTCAGCAATAAAAAGAATGAAATCTTACTATTTGCAACAACATGGATGGACCATTAGGGCACTATGCTAAGTGAAGTAAGTCAGACAAAGAAAGACAAATACTGTATGATATCATTTATATGTGAAATCTACCAACTCATAGATACAGAGAATAGATAGGTGGTTGCCAGATGTGGAGACTGGGGTGGGGACATGGGTGAAGGAGCTCAAAAGGTACAAACTTCCAGATATAAAATAAATAAGTCCTAAGAATATAATACTGTATTTTTTATTTGAAAGTTGCTAAGAGAGTAGATCTTAAAAGTTCTTATCACAAGAAAAAGATTTTATAACTATGTATGGTGATGGATGTTAACTAAACTTACTGGGGTGATCATTTTGCAATATGCATACATATATCAAATCATTATGTTGAACACCTGAAACTGATATGTTTTACGTCAATTGTATCTCAAATTAAAACAAAGATTTCCCTGGTGACTTATTTTTCACCCTGCAAAGCAGAGACTAGATCAGGAGAGAGTTGCTATCACAATATGAGATTTATTCAAAATTGGTGAGGATGTAGAAAAAAATGTATCTGTTATATACTTTTAAATCAAATTATGTTGTCTTCCTGAACAAAGATTTTTCTAACAGTTTGAGTAGGGATGCATTATTTATTTTCATTCTCGTTCACTGACAGAAGTATTTGAGGCTATGAGTTTTCCTTTCAGCATTAGCTATATCCCTCAGGTTCTAATATATAGTTTTCTAGAAATTCTGTAGTATCAGTTTTGAGTTTCCCTTTGACTAAAAGATTGCCTAAGGGAGTGTTTTTAAGTTGCCAGGAAGAAGAAGCTTTTGTTTTCTGATTTTATTGTTAATTCCTACATTTGAATTCAGAGAATGCAGTTTGTGTTATCTTTACTTTTGAGAATTCAATGAGGTTTGCTGTGTGTGTGTTTTTGATAAGTATCCATGGTCCCTTGAAAAGAAAGTATATTCTCAATATGAGAGTATAAATTATGTATGTGCACACATTAGGTGTGAGTGTGTGTGTGTGTTAGCTTTGTTTTTATCCATGGGGATCTTACAAATACTGAAAAGAATGAATTAAAGTATCATCCTGCTAGTATATTTCTTCCCATATCTCCTGACAGGCTGGCTGCCTTATTAATTTGACTATTGTATTATTACATAGATCTTCACAATTGTACCTTCACTGTGAACTGTGCCTTTTAGAATTGTGGAGCAATCTTCTTTACCTCATTTAATTCTTTTAGTGCCTAAATTCCACCTTTCTGACATGAAGAGCAAGACTCCACTTTTCAAAAATTTGTATCTACCTATTATATTTTTTAAATGTGCCTTTTGTATAGTTTACTTCTCTGAATTATTGTTTGGGTAAATAATGTTCTTTTCATCGATGATCTAAGCTCATTTATATTTGTTGATATGATGGGTATATTTGGTTTGAATTGTCATGTATTTTATATTATATTTTTCTATTTAAGTCTCAGTATGTTCACTATGCTTTGCTTTTTGTTGTACAGCTCTTCTACTATTTAGAGAGGTTTTCATTTTTGTTCCTTTTTATGATTATAATTTGATATAGCATCCTTAATTCTCTATTTCTTTATAGTTTGAATTTCCTACTATGACATATTAAAATCAGTGTTTTGTCTTCTTTCCCATTGCCCTCCTTTCCATCTACAGTCCAATGTTAGTTAAAAAAAAAATACCTTTCTTTGTGTTTACCTTTGAAGTGTGAAAGATGATTCTACTTCTGTTACTTGATTTGCCAGCTCTGAATGGTATTACTGGACCCCCAGCTGTTAACAGATGAGGCAGTTATCCAATTTAATATATTTTCCATCTTCTTTTTCCCTTCCCATTTTTTTGTTCATCCTATCACTGATGTGTCATCAGACCGTATTACATTACATGCTGATTTGCCATACTGATCTTTCCTGAAATAATATAGAAGATTTGGATGTTCTTTTTTTTTTAAACATTTTAAAATTTATTTTGAGAGAGAAAAAGAAAGAGAGAATGCAAGCACAAGTCAGGGAGGAGCAGAGAGGGAGGGGGGAGAGAGAATCCCAAGCAGGCTCTGTGCTGACAGAACCCAATGTAGGGCTCCATGTGTGGCTGGAACCCAAAAACTATGAAATCATGACCTGAGCTGAAACCAAGAGTCCTGTGCTTAACCAACTGAGCCATCCAGGTGCCCCTGGATGTTCTTTTTTTTTTTAAATTTTTTTATGTCTTTTATTTATTTTTGAGAGACAGCACGAACAGGGGAGGGTCAGAAAGAGAGGGAGACACAAAATCTGAAGCAGGCTCCAGGCTCTGAGCTAGCTGTCAGCAGAGCCCGGCGCGGGGCTCGAACCCACAAACTGTGAGATCATGACCTGAGCCGAAGCCAGCCGCTTAACCAACTGAGCCACCCAGGCGCCCCTGGATGTTCTTTTCAAATCAAAATACATACGACGTCCCAGGGAAAACAGATTCAAATACATCTTAGTAAAATTCCTAGATCGTAAAAACAAAGCAATGTTTGGGCAGCCAGGCGTATCCCCCTCCCCCTAAATAAAGTCACTTATAGAAGAAAAGTTCAGACTGCCTTCAGAGTTCTTCACAGCTATCCCCGGTGCCTGCAGAATGTGGGGCAATACCTGAAGGATACTTAACATGTGAGCCAGGGATTTACCAGCCAGCTGGGCTGTCTTTCAAGTATAAAGATTACGGACACACAAAAACTCAGGGGGTACTGTTCCCCTGAGCTCTCCTTGAGAAAGCATCTAAAGGATAAATGTAGCCAACTACAAGATGATTGCAAAGACTATCTTTATTTACATTTATATATTGAAATAGTTCTTGAACTATATCATAAATACTTAAATGTTCATTGGCTTGGTTTTCTTCTTCAGGGAGTACAGTTACATGTGGGGTCCCATCTCTTTTGCCTATCTTCTGCTCCTATCATTTTCTCTCTCATCCTACGCTGCCCAATATAGTAGCCACTGGCCACATGTGGTCATTTAACTAATTAGAATGAAATCAAGTTAAGAATTCGGTTTCTTGGCCTCACTGCTCACATTTCCTGTGCTCAGTAGCTGTAAGGCTGAACCAAACAGACGCCATGACAGGCTTTGTTTCCCCTCTAAGCTAAAAGGTCTAAGGTCAGTCCCTCC
>NC_043706.1:33669478-33693538 GCF_006229205.1 Suricata suricatta | reverse complement strand
TTACATAGCTACACATGGCTAGAGGCTATCACAGTGAACAGCTTTATTTCCATTTCATTTTGTTTGCTTCTTTTCCCTTTTGTCCTCTATGTCCCTTTCTATATTTTGTATTATGTCTATTCTCCCTTGGGCCCTTAATAACTACTTACTGAATTCAAAGATGGTTTATTTTTCCTCTTGTACTTCTTTCTTAAGTTTGGCTAATTTATATTCCATCTTCTGTTTTCTTGCCATCTCTTCCTTGATTTCTTGCATTTTGCTATGAAGCTTTCATTTCTTCATTGAGGCAGTTACTTATTTTGTTTTGTTTTGGTTATAATAAACTTTTTATCTGAATTTTAATCTGTTCCTTGTTGGTTTTCATCTCTTTTGCTATCCCTTCCCACCTTTCTTCTTACAGTATTTTTGTAATGAGGATGTGCCAGTTCCCTTTTTGTCATGCTTTATGCAATGAGTTGGATGTTTTATTTGGCCCAGCCATTGGCAGGAGGCCCCTTCCGTGGGTGTATTATGTGGGCATTTTCTGAGCTCTGCCACCTCTGGGTCATTTCTCTGTTCTCCTTTCACCCTCATTGTGCTACCAAACATACAGCTTCTGACCAGCTGCTCTCTGCTGACGGGTTTCCAGCTGTCTCAGTTCTTGTGGTGTGTGAAGGATGTACACTGTTCACTTCAAGGTGAATGTTCTTTACCCACAGGAAATGGAGTATTACTAATGTGTTCTGAGAGCTGTCACCTCTGGCCTCTTTCTGTTCACGTATTCTCCTGTAGTATCTAGTGTACTTGATCTCCATGTAGCTTCTGTGATGCTTTTGGCAGCATTTATGCCTTTTTTACATGTGATATCTGTCCCTCAGTCTTGCTGAAAATGGACTTACTGGTTTTGAATCCCCCATATATTTTGTAGTTAATGCAAGACATCTTTTTCTTAATGTTTATTTATTTTTGAGAGAAAAAGAGACAGAGTGTGAGCAGGGGAGGGGCAGAGAGAGGGAGACACAGAATATAAACACCAAACCTGATATAGAGCTTGAGCCCACGAACCCATGACCCACAAACCGTGAGGGCATGACCTGAGCTGAAGTTGGAGGCTTAACCGACTGAGCCACCCAGGCGCCCTGTGCAAGACATCTCTAAGAAGAGAAATTGCTCTCACCAATCCCTTATCACAAGTCTTGACCTTTTATTAACCCTACGTATTAGACATTTTTTTTAACTTTATTTATTTATTTTGAGAGAGACAGAGACAGCGTGAGTGGGGTAGGGGCAGAGGGAGAGAGAGAAAGAGAGAGAATACCAAGCAGGCTCTGCACTGCCAGCACAGAGTGTGGGCCTCAAACCCAGGAGGCTGAGAGATCATAACCTGAGCCGAAACCAAGTCAGTCGCCTAACTGACTGAGTACCCAGGTCCCCCTGTATTAGACATCTTCATTATTATCACTTTACAAGCGATAATTGGCCTACACACTTAGAATTCTTCCAGCCTTCAATTATTTCTTGCATCTCAGAACTTCTCACTGGGATTATTTTCTCTTTTCCTGAACTATACCCGTATCTAATGTATAATTTTAAGTTGATAGAGATTTTCTCTCAGCTATTTGGACACTATTCCATTATTTTAGAATTTGCTATTTCTATTGAGAAGTCTGCTCTTAGTCAGTTTGTTTTACTTTGTAGGTGATCTGCCTTTTCTCTCTATCTGCCTTGAAAGCCTTCTCTTTGTCTTTGATGTTCTGAGTTTTACTCCACTGTGTTTAGATGGTCTTTTAAAAAAACTTTATCATGCATAATATACTCTGCATCCTAGATCTAAAGACTGATGTCTTTCTTCTGGTCTGTAAAATTCTCAGTGATTACTTTTCCAAATATTGCTTCTCTCCAGTCCCTTTATTCTCTTCTTCTGTGGCTTATTAGATTACATTAGACCTTCTCACTCTTTCTCCCATATCATTTAAACTGTCTTTCTGAGTTTTCCCAACTTCTTAGCCCTGTGTGCTCCATTTTGGGTCTCTGTTGTTCACTCATAGTGTGATTGCATTTTTACTTCTCTAAGCATTTCATGCATTTAAAATGTTCTGTGCCAAGTGAAAGATGCCAGATGCAAAGGGGAGGAGAGTGCACAAGTCCCTAGACGACATTCTATAAAAAACAAAAGTTTAGATTCAAAGGTCAGGTTAGTGGTTGCCAAGGGCTAGGTGTTGGGGGAGAAAACTGACTTCAGAAGGGCATGAGGGAATTTTAGAGGTAAAAAAATTTTGATATCCTGATTGTGGTAGTGGTTATATGACTGTTCACTTGTCAAAATTCATCAAGCTATATACCTAAAAAGGGATGAATTTTACTATACTAAATTATACCTCAATAAACCTGATACTTCTTTTTTTAATTTTTTAATGTTTATTTATTTTGGAGAGACAGAGCACAAGCGGGGGAGGGACAGAGAGGGAGGCCCAGAATCTGAAGCAGGCTCCAGGCTCTGAGCTGTCAGCACAGAGCCAGATGTGGGGCTCGAACTTACAAACTGCAAGATCATGACCTGAGCCGAAGTCAGATGTTCAACCGACTGAGCCACCCAGGTGCCCCAATAAACCTGACATTTAAATATTATACAGTTAATCACTACTTACATGCCAAATATAAATACTAGAAGTGGAGGAGAGGGAGACAAAAATTTATTGAAATGTATAAACATTTATGCAACAAGGAAAGAAGTATGAGTAGAGGCGGCAGCCTTTATTCTGTAATGACTTATGAGCATGTGTGTAATTGGCATGTGTGACTTTCCCTGCTACAATTTGTGCTATGCTCTCTTTGCCTTCACATAGGCACTCAGTGAGTTGGGGTTTCTTACCAAAATTCACATGGGATCGGAGCCCTCGATAATTCTGTCCTTGTGGGACATGGTAGTCTTCCATTAATTTTCCCATTGGATGTGGTAGTATAAAAACCTGCTTCAGAACAACCTATCTGAGTTCTGTTAAGATTCTTCCATGCCCAGGGCACCTGAGTGGCTCAGTCGGTTAAGCGTCCGGCTTCAGCTCTGGTCATGATCTCTCAGTCTGTGAGTTCTAGCCCTGCATCAGGCTCTGTGCTGACAGCTAGCTCAGAGCCTGGAGCCTGTCTTCGGATTCTGTGTCTCCCTCTCTCTCTGCTCTTCCCCCTGCTCACTCTCTGTCTCAAAATAAAATAAAGGTATATAAATATATGTAAAAAGATTCTTCCATGCCCTCTTTGAAGCTGAAGTATTTTTCCCTCTGGATATCAAGATTATTCAGGATCAGTCACCCCAGTTGACATAATGGCCTCCTTTTTTGCCTAATCATTTGTGGTATAAAAGCACAAAATGACCAGCAACAGAAACATTGTTTTTTCCCTTACGGAAGCAGTAATCTCTTGTATGCCCAAAGCCGAAGGCAACAGATCACCAAGTCATAAAGAAGAGAAGCAATTATTTGACTTAATCATAAAAGGCTTTATCTCACTTTCACTTAATGATTTCTGTACTTGCATATCCTAATTATAGGAGAAACAGTGCTACAGATATATTGGTTCATGATTCTAAACATATAATACTTCCTGCAGGCCAGCATTCCAACTTGATGAGGTGTTGTCCCATTTGGAAGCTTAACTAGGTCTTCAATAGGCCACTCTGCTGTCCTGTAGGGCAAGTTGCTGGTCCAGGCATGAAGGAGTATGCGTGACATACTCCTACAACTTAATTTGTCTTCAGAAATGGCTGGGACCTAATCCTGTATGTCCTACTTCTTCTATCTAATGATGAAGTGTTGCTTAGAATGTCCAACTTTGTAGTAGGTGGCTCGATAACTTCCAGTGGGCAGCTTCAATATGTACACCAACATTTGGGCTCCCCAAGTACCCGGGAGCACAGCTAGAGCAGTTTTTCAAAATGAAAAGAATTACTGGTCTGACAGGTCATAGTTTGCTCCATGACTCTAGGGGCTTCTGCTCAGATTCCTACTGAGGCCTGCCAAACTCTACATGGCTTTCTCATCTGCCACCCGTTCATGGAACACTGTTGCATCCATTGGGTCATAAAGTATCAGTGAAAGAATTCTCTGCCTCTTCACCAGGGTTTTTCAATATATACATCAAGTAGGACTTGCATATATTGCCCAGCTTCTTCCATCCCAGGGACTCATCAGGATGTTTTTAACTACAAGAAAAACTCTAATGCAAACTATCTTAAATGGAAAGCTTTGATCTTACATAAATTGGAAGTATAGAATATAGAATAGAATATAGAAGTAGAATATAGAAGTAGGGTGAGTTGTGAGTCATTGGGTGTGAGTCAGTGGGGTGCCTTATGATCAGCACACAGTACTGTCATCACAGAGGTTCTTTCTGTTGCTCTACTTTCCATCCCTCTATGTGGTGGCCTTGCTCCGGCTGGCTTCCCTCAAATTCACAAAGTAGTTACAGGAATTTGTGTGTCACATCCAGACAAAGTCCACAGGAAGAAGAAATGTTCCCTCCTTGCCCTTTCCTGTATTGGGGTAGGTGTCTTACTTTAGGACCGACGAGACATTTTCCAAAACCCTCCAGGAGAATTCCCTTCATATCTCCTTGTCCAGAGTTGACATGTCCTAAACCAACTGCTGGCAAAGGGAATGAGAGTACCATAGTTGACTTAGAGATTCGGGGTGGAATAGATGTTGGAAAATCAAACACCATGACAAATATAGACTCAAAATAAATGCCTCTAAGCTCTCCACTGCCTATTTGGGTAAAAATACCCACTTTGCCTCTGACAGTTAAGTGCCACTGTATGAACTATGCCACCCTGGAAGTCCCCAATGCCATTAAAATTAGATATTCCATCTCATTTCCATGTTCCAGCAACATCAGTGGCTTCCAAAGAGATGCTAAAGTGCTTTTCAAAAATGGTGGCATTCCTTCCCCAATGTCTTAGGCTTTGGTGAAGAGAATACCTTCTGGGCTCTCTCAGGGCTCATAACTGTATGTACATGGTGGCAATGGTGGTACTTACATAAATTGTTTCAAGCTTTCTGTCTCCTTGAGTCTCGAAGTTTCTTTTAACGCATTATTTCAAGAAACTTCTGGCACCTCGATTTGGTATGGCCCATTGCTAAATGGAGGCCGTTGTGGATCTAGGTTTTGGTTAACCAGCTGAGCAAATTATTATAACTATCCTCAGCTGCCAGCACAATGAGTTTAAAATCTTCAGTGAGGACATTGACATCAATAAATTCAGTCCCAATCTAAAATTACATTCCTCCTAACTTAGAAATAGAATTGAAACAATAATAGTAACAACAAGTAATTAGTTGTCCCAAAGATACAGGTAGGTTTGTTTGTTTTTTTTGCAAAAACAAGTCCTAATGCTATGAAAAAGAGAAATAAGAATCTTGAAAATCAAAAATATGATTGCTGAATTTAGGAATATGATGATAGCATCATAGTATTTTTTAATTTTTCATTTATTTTTTCAATGCTTATTTTTGAGAGAGAGAGCATAAGCAGGGAAGAGCAGAGAGAGGGGGATTGAGGGTCCAAAGCAGGCCCTGCGCTGAAAGCAGTGAGCCTGATGCAGGGCTCAAACTCACAAACCCTGAGATCATAACCTGAGCCAAAGTTGAGTGCTCAACTGCCTGAGCCACCCAGGCGCCTCAGTACTTTTTGTAAACTAACGCTTTATTGTGGTAAGTGATATAAACTGAACATGTGTAAAGTATAAATTATAAATTTTTTCATATGTATATACCCATGAAACCATCACCACAACAGAAACAATGAACATATCCATCACTTCCAATAGTTAGATGAGACTGATTTGTAATTTCTGTTATTCCCCTGTCATCCCTCCCTGTGGTATATAAATTAGATGGTACAGTATGCACTCCTTTGTGTCTGCTTTCTTTCATTTAGCATAACTATTTTAAGATTTATCTATCTGGTGGCATGTGTCAATAGCCATTTCTTTTGATTGCTGAATAGTATACCATTATGCGGATATACCGAAGTTTGTTTACCATTGACTTGTGGATGGATTGGATTAACTTTTTTAAATGTTTATTTATTTATTATTTTGAGAGAGAGAGAGAGAGAGAGCAAGGGAGGGGCAGAGAGAGAGAGGGAGACAGAAGATACAAAAGAGGCTCTTCTCGCTGTTAGTACAGAGCCCAATGCAGGGCTCAAACTAACAAATCATGAGGTCATGGCCTGAGCCAAAATCAAGAGTCAGACACTTAACCAACTGAGCCACCCAGGTGCCCTGGATTATTTTAATTTTTTAAACATTACAAGTAAAGTTGTTATGAACACTTGACAAGTTTTTATGGGCATATATGTCCTTTCTCTTAGGTAAATTCCTAGGAGTGGAATGGCTGGATCATATAGCAGATTTATGTTTAACTTTTTTTTAATGTTTATTTATTTTTTGAAGGAGATAGAGAGAAAGAATGCAAGTGGGGGTGGGTCAGAGAGAGAGGGAGACACAGAATCTGAAGCAGGCTCCAGGCTCTGAGCTGTCAGCACAGCGCCAAACATGGGACTCGAACTTGTGAACTGTGAGAGCATGATGTGAGCCGAAGTCAGATGCTTAACTGACCAGGCATCTCATATTTATGTTTAACTTTTTAAGAAACTGTCAAATAGTTTTCAGAAGTGTTTATTATATTCCTACCAGCAGTGTGTTAGAGTTCCAGTGATTCTACATCTTTACCAAGTCTTGGTAAAGCAAGTCTTTTTATAGCAGCTTTAATTTTTTTAATGTTTAGTTATTTTGAGAGAGAGAGAGAGAGCACACGTGTGCACACATACACACGAGCAAGTGGGGGAGGGGTAGAGAGAGGGAGAGAGAGGGAACCCCAAACAGGCTGCGCTGCCAGCACACGGCCCAATGCAGGGCTAGATCCCACGAACCATGAGATCATGACCTGACCCAAAATCAAGAATCAGGCGCTTAACTGATTGAGCCACCCAGGTGCCCCTAGAGCAGCTTTATTGAGATATAACTTACATACCATAAAATCCACCCACCTAGAGTATACAATTTAATGATTTTTTTTGAATATTCAGAGTTGTGAAACCATCACCACTATCTAATATTAGAATATTTTCATCACCCCTCAAAAGCCTCATATCCATTAGCAGTCACCCTACTCTCCACATACACATCCATTTTAGGATGTGTCTAGGTCTGTCCTGGGCATTTCATATGAATTGAATCATATAATATGTGGCATTTTGTGACTGGCTTCCTCTATTTAGTGTAATGTTTTCAAGGTTTATCCACAGTATAGCATGTATCAATACTTCCTTCCTCTTTTTAACATTTTTGAACTCTAAAATATTTATAAATTCACAGGAATTTGTAAAGATGCTACAGAGAGACAGGTGTCTTGTACTCTTCACCAGTTACTCCCAATGGTCACATCTTACCTAACTATAGTACAATATCAAAACCAGGAATTTGACATTGGCACCCATTGTGTGCATTACCTTTTTTAAAAAAGTTTATTTATTTATTTGAGAGAGACAGAGACAGCATGAGTGGGAGGGGGCAGAGAGAGGGGGAGAGAGAGAGACTCCAAGGCAGGCTCTGCACTGGCAGTGCAAAGCCCAATGCAGGGCTCCACGTAGGACTGAAACTCATAAAACTGTGAGGTTCTGACAGGAGCGGAAACCAAGAGCCGCATGCTTAACTGACTGAGCCACTCAGGCGCCCCTATGCATTATCTTATCATATGTGTAGATTCATGTAACTGCCACTACACTCAGAGTACAGAACTACCTCATCACCACAAGCATCTTCCTTGTTCCTCCTATCACCCCTAACCAGTGGCAACCACTAATCTATTTTCCATCTCTTTAATTTTGTCATTTCAAGAATGTTTTGTAAGTCGAATCACACAATATGTGACATCTTAAGATATCATAATGAATTTATGCTGGTGTTAAAAGACAAGTACAACTAGATAGTGAAAACAAAACCTTATGGGTAGTACTTATTATAAAATTCAATGACAAACCTCAAAATAACAGGGCTAAGGGCCAAAACGATAGCACCAAACTTGCACAGTATCTCATCATATGTGTGAGAGGAACCAGAGGGAATAATGGTGTGTCTGGATGGCCTTAGAAAAGGAGAATCGCAAAATAGCCTAAGGAGATATTACTGGAAAGTGAAATGGGAATTCTGAGAACAGCAGCAGAAACCTGGGTTTTGCTCACTCCAGTAGCTGGTGAGTGTAAGGCTATCCCCAGGAAGGTCTGAGGGCGCTGGAGAATTCTATAACTCTTCATTCATGAGATTGACCATGCAGTACCATCATTCTGAAGAGAAACTAGTGAGTAGATTCACAGTTGAGCAAAACAGGTACAACAGAAGTAGCAAAGGAAACATAAGAGCAAAATAAAATTTGAGGGGGTAGTGGGAGGAGAGAGAGAGAGCCAGGAAATCCCAGAAAGTAAGCTGCCATTTATTTGAGCACTACACAAAAACAGAAAAGATAACTAAACTCTGATAGTTTAGAAAAGCTCAGAAAAACCAGTTTCATATAAAAATGAGCAACAAAAGGAATAAGGCAAGGATTCCTGTTTTTAATACTTCTCTATTCAAAATAGTGTTAGAAATTCTGGCCAGTGCAATTAGTCAAGAAAAAGAAATGAAAGCATCCAAATTGCAAAACAAGAAGTAAAATTGGGGCACCTGTGTGGTTCCATTGGTTAAGCATCTGAATCTTGGTTTCAGCTCAGGTCATGATCTCACAGTGCATGGGTTCCAGCCTTGCATTGGGCTCTGCACTGGCAGCATGGAGCCTGCTTGAGATTCTCTCTCTCCCTCTCACTCTGCCCCTTCCCTGCTCTCTCTTTCTCTCAAAATAAATGAATAAACATTTTTAAAAAAAAAGGGGAAAAAAAGCTCAATTATCTCTGTTTACAGATGATTGATTTTATATGTAGAAATCCTAAAGATCACACACACACACACACACACACACACACACACACACACACACTGCTGGAGCTAATAAATTTAGCAAAGTAACAGGATATAAAGTTAACATGCAAAAATCAGTTGCTTCTCTATACATTAACAATCTGAAAAGAAAATCACACAAAAAATTATCATTTACAATAGTATCAAAAACAATAAATGCTTAGGAATTAACCAAGGAAGCAAAATACATTGAAAACTATAAAACACTGCTGAAAAGAGGTTAAAGAAGACATAAATGAATGGAAGTGCATCCTATGTTCATGAATTGGAAGACTTAATATTGTTAAAAATGTCAGTACTGCCCAAAGCAGTCTATAGATTCAGTGCAATCCCTATAAAAATCCCAATGATGTCTTCTGTAGAAAAAGAAAAACTCATCTTAAAATTCATATGAAATCTCAAGGAACCTAATTAACCAAAACAATCTTGAAAAAATAAAAAACACAACAAAACCAGAGAACTCACACTTCTTGATTTCCAAACTTACTACAGAGCTACAGTAATCAAAACAGTATAGTACAGGCATAAAGACAGATATATAGACCAATGGAATAAGGATGGAGAATGGAGAAATAAACCCTCACACTGGACACCGGGGTGGCTCAGTCAGTTAATTAAGCATCTGACTCTTGAATTCTGCTCAGGTCGTGATCTCACAGTTTATGAGTTCAAACCCAACATCAGACTCTGTGCTGCCAGCTCAGATCCTGCTTGGGACTCTTCCTTTATCTCTGTCTCTCTTTGTCTCTCTCATACACACACAAATAAATAAACATTAAAAGAAAAAAAAGAAATTCTCACATATATGGCCAAATTATTTTTGACAAGGATGCATTCAATGAGGGATAGGACAGTCTTTTCAACAAATATTATTGAGATAATTGGATAGCCACATGAAAAAGAATGAAGTTGGACCTTTACCATTTACAAAAAGCAACTCAATATGATTCAAACACTTAAGTGTAAGACCTAAAGCAACAGAACTCTTAGAAGACAATATAGGACAAAAAGACTTCACAACATGGGATTTGGCAATGATTTCTTAGGACACCAATGGCACAGGTAACAAAAAAATATGCAAACTGGACTTCATGAAAATTGAAACATTTTATGCATCAAAAGACACTGTCCGCAGAATGGGAGAAAATATTTGCAAATTGTTTACCTGATAAGAGATTAATATCCAGAATATAGAGAAAACTCCTAAAACTCAACAACAAAAACAGCCCAATTCAAAATTGGACAAAGGACTTGAATAGACATTTCTCCAAACAAGATATACAAGTGGCCAATATACACATGAAAAGATGCCCAACACCACTAACCATTCGGAAAATGCAAATCAAAACCACAGTGAGATACCACGTACCCCCATTATGATAGTCACCATCTAAAAAACAGAAAGCAACAGTTGTTGGTGAGAATGTGGAGAAATTGAACGCTTGTGCGGTGTCGGTGGGAATGTAATGGTACAGACTCTGTGAAAAAACGGCATGGCAGTTCCTCAAATAATTAAACATTGAATTACCGTATGATGCAGCAATTCCACTTCTGGTGTAACCGAAATAATTCAAAACAGGATCTCAGTGAAATATTTGTGCACCCATGTTAATAGCATTTTTCACAGTAGCTAAAATGTGGAAGCACCCCAAGTGTCCATTAACAGATGACTACATGAGCAAAATATGGTATATACCTGTTATTTAGCCTTAAAAAGGAAGGGAACTCTGTCACATGCTACAACATGGATAAACTTTGAGGACATTATGCTAAGTGAAATAAGCCAGTCACAAAAAGGCAAATACTATATGATTCTACTTATATGAGGTATTTGGAGTAGTCAAAAACCATAAAGACAGAAAGTTGCCAGGGGCTAGGGAGGAGGGAAATGGGGAATTACTGCTTAATGGGTACAGTTTTACAAGATAAAAAGGGTTAGGGAGATGGACAGCAGTGACAGTTGCCCCATATTATGAATGTATTTAATGCCAGTGAAATGTTCACCTAAAAATGATTACAATGGTAAATTTTATGTTACGTGTATTTCACTACAATGTAAAAACCTTAGGGGTACCTGGGTCAATCAGTTAAGTGTCTGACTTCAGCTCAGGCCATGATCTCACAGTTCATGAGTTCAAGCCTTGCATGGGGCTCTCTGCTGTCAGCACAGAGCCTGCTTCAGATCCTCTGTCACCCTCTCTCTGCCCCTCTCCTGCTGGTTCCTTTACTCTCTCTCTGTCTCTCTCTCTCTCTCTCTCAAAAGTAAACAAATATTTTTTTTAAATCTTAAAAATGAGTAACAAAAATATCAAGATTAATCCCATATAAATTATTATAATAAAAAAGAGGATTAAATGCAGAATAACATTCCTACTGCTAATGAACAAATGCCAGGAGAGACCAAACAGTAGATCAAAGCTATAACATTTGTGTGTGTGTGTGTGTGTGTGTGTGTGTGTGTGTGTGTGTCTCCCAGGCTTCTTTACTTAAGAAAGTGATAAGTGATGTGGGGATTAAAAACAAGAGCATCCTTGAACTTCACCTCCCTCCAACCAGTACCGGACTCCCTCTCCTCCCCACAAATGCCCTGCCCCGACACCCTTTGTGTTCCCAAATCCTTTCTTAGTGAGAGAAGAACTGAATCCCAAAGCCCTGGTACAAACCCCAGGTTCTCTTTCCCTAGCTATCCCCCTTCCTCTGGCCCCCTTTCTAGGGAAAGGCTGACACCTCAGTTTGAATGCATGGGAGAGCCCAGAGTGGTGACAGACACAGAGGGAAAGGCTTCACCTAGAGAAAGGGACTGAGGAATACAGTGTGGTGAAGTGAGGGCCTCCATAGCCTGGGGTACCAAAATGGGGCCCCGGTGCCAGAGGAAAGGATACTGGCGCCCCTGGGAAAGGGGACCCAGAAGCCTCAAAATCCTCTCCTTGCGAATAGTCACTGCTTGATCCTTTGCCCTTCTGGCGGCGATTGCAGAACCACACTCGGACCACATCCCTCTCCAGCCCGAGCTGCTGGGCAATGTGGCTGATCTGCTGCTGGGGGGTTTCGGGCACCGCAGGAACATGCTCCCCAGGTTGCCTCTCACTCGGTTCTCAATACGTGTTCGCTTTCTCTTTTGGGCCTGAACAAGCGTCTCTGCTTTGCATATCCTGCAGATTTTCGTTGTTGTCAGCTTCCTCCACCCACCTCTGCAGCAGGGGCCGCAGCTTACACATGTTCTGGAAACTGAGCTGCAAAGCCTCAAAACGGCAGATGGTTGTTTGGCTGAACACCTTCCCAAAGAGAACCCCCAGGGTGAGCCCCACATCGGCCTGAGTATATCCCAGGGTGATCCTCATCTGCTTCAGGAGCTTGGCAAATTGTTCCAGGTCTTTCTGCAGAGCTTTGATGTCCTGGGACTTCTCGGTGTTTTGTCTCCTTTCAGGCTTCACAGCCCCAGATGGGGCAGAGCAGGGCTCGTGGGAGGCCCCCTCGGAGTTGCTCTCCACCCCGGCTCCCCTTTTGCCCTCTGGCTGAGAGGTCTCCAACCTGAGGCCCACAGTACGTCATCCCCCTCAGCAGAACTCATGGGGGGGGGGGGGTGCGCACAGGGGAATCCCCCACACCTCAGCGCGTGGCCCAATCCAGGGCGATTCCTGACTCGCCCAGAGGGCCTTGGAAGCTCAGCCAGGTCCGAGGGTCAACCCAGCTGGGCTCCGGCCCTCCCGGCGGTGAGAAGGCCAAGTCGGAAGCCAGGTGCCCTACCATGGGGAACGGAGGCGTCCCAAACCAGGGGCCTGGAAAAATGGGACTATAACATATTATTTTAACACAAGCTAAAAGACATTAAAATAAAATATGCTATAAAAAAAACTAAATTAGGATTACAAAAACTCAGAATAAAGTGACAAGAGTTCAGAAAGTAATGCAAAATAAAAGATCATTCATTCCATAAACAAAAACCTAATTAAAAGAAACACAAGAGTGAAAAACACAGCAGAGGAAGCTTTAATAGTGATAAAAGGTGAAAGGAAAGAAAATTTTAAGACTAAAGTCAATGAAGAAAAAGTTAAAAAATTTTTGAGAGAAAATTGCCAACGTTGAGGAAAGGCAAAGAAGAACCAACATGCAGGTAATAGAAGTGCTGGATTTTTTTTTTTAAATTAGAGGATTACGAATACAACTATAATTCAACAAAACATTCCAGACATTAATTTTATTTAAAAATTTAAAACTACATTTTGAAAAAGTCAACTTCTCCATCATTATCTTGTACTTCTTCCAACCCTTACATTCTGTGTTGCAGCTTACTATGTTTTCTGAAATTCCTGAAGCGTGCTTCATTATCATGCCACTGTTCAAATCAGTCCTCTGCCTACAATGTCTTTCCCTGTTTTCTCACCTTGCACACTACAATGTGTCCTTCACCTCGATTCCAATATCCCTATCTACAAAATGTATTACCTGAGTTCTCTTTTCCTGTCTCATCCCCAGTTCTCAGTTATATGCCCTCCTTTGTGTTTCCATAACAACCAGTAAATATGTTTTCAGGTCTATGTGTACCATATTTTAACACACACGCACACACACACACACACACACACACACACCTATGATCATGCCTGCACTGGCTGTGTCCATTCCCTGCTCTCTGAACTTACAGACGTTGTGCAGGACACAACATGTCATTCTTTGTCCTTAGATCCTCTTTATCGAGCATAATATATGGCAGCCTGTCACTGTTAAATGGACAAAACAGGATGGATTTTGTGTAAGTGACTCATAGAGGGATGAAATAGCCCAACTATACCATTTGTTAAAGAGGTAGAAGGAAGAAGAAAGCATCAGCCTACTATATTTACATGGCCACTATCATTATATTAAGAAAATTTTTTGCTCTCATCTAGCAAAGAGTAATACCATGACACCATTTTCTCAGAAAAAAAAAGTCTTCAATAAAAAGACAGAAGTATGATAATAAATATGATCTCCCTAACAATAGTGAAGGAAAAAGTATGCATAAGCAAAAAAAATATATAGACACTTGAAAAAAAAACATTTGGCACTGATGTTTCATCAAGGTCTCCACTCCCTGTGTTGGACCCTCTATCCTCTGATACTTACAAAGGAGATGATCAGGCGAGCTAGAAATAACATGGCTGAGTCTCTTCCTATTAGTGGCAACTACCTCAAAAATGGCTGAAAGACTCTTGTGTCTCATTTGTATTGTGAGTGCCTTTTTCATGTGCCTTTTAATGAAGAAGGACCTAGATATTGATATTCATGGTCATTTAGGTACAAACTAGGTGACAGAGCAGACAAATCCATTGTCTGGGGCTGTTCCCATAAGCATTGCCACACTAGGGTACACACAGAAGAGTCTGGGGAAGCTGGAGAGACTTGTTTGTAATCCAGACTGATGTACTTACATTTTTTGGCAAGCATTTCTGTTTATTGCTGCTGGAAAAAAAAAATGATTGATGCTCGGCAAGGTCAAAATCAGTTAAGAGATAAAAATAAAGTTATCTGTCTTTGTCCGCCTGAGTCATGACTATAATTTTCAAATGTGGTACAATAGGATGATATTTCCTTTTGTCCAACATTCTTCTTGGGCATGCACAGTAATTCATATCTCACTAAAGCGATTTTTTTTTAGTTTTTTAATTTTATTTTGTGTGTGTGTGTGTTTTTAGTTTTTTAATTTTATTTTGAGAGAGAGAAGGAGGGAGAGGAAGAGAGAGAAGCCCAGGCAGGCTCTGCACTGTCAGCACAGAGCCCAACTGGGGGCTCAAATTCAAAGAACCATGAGATCATGACCTGAGCCTAAATCAAGAGTTGTACACTTAATGAACTGAGCCACCAGATGCCCCTCACTAAAGTGATTTTTTTAATGTTTATTTATTTTTGAGAGAGACACAGAGTGGGAGCAGGGGAGGGTCAGAGAGAGAGGGAGACACAGAGTCTGACCCAGGCTCCAGGCTCTCAGCGGCCAGCACAGAGCTGGATGCGGGGCTCCAACTCACAAATGGTGAGATCAGATCTGAGCCGAAGTCGGAGGCTTAACCGACTGAGCCACCCAGGTGCCGCTAAAGTGATTTCTTAAGAGAATAATCTTGGGGCGCCTGGGTGGCTCGTCGGCTGAGTCTCCGACTTCGGCTCAGGTCAGATCTAACATTCGTGGGTTCGAGCCCCGCGTCAGGCTCTGTGCTGATAGCTAGCTCAGAGCCTGGAGCCTGCTTCCGGTTCTGTGTCTCCTTCTCTCTCTGCCCCTCCCCCTCTTCATGCTCTTTCTTTGTATCAAAAATTAATAAAAACATTAAAAAAAAAAAGAATAATCTTAAAAGCTGTTTTCTCATCATTAGTAAGTGATAGATTTGGGTTCATCATTCTCACACCTTTATTGATACTATTTTCCTCACTTAGTATTTGCTCATATTATAGTTCATTTGAGAATGTTCTGACCAATTATACAGCTTCTCAACACCTTCCTGCTTTCTGGGCCTCACGCTTGGCACATCATCTAATGTCATCTCTAAACTCACTTAACTTTGCACTCCTTGTCCAAGATTTATGAAAAATTACAAATATGATTATATCTGCATTCGTTCCTAGGAAACCACATTAAACTTCTCCATCGAAAGAACTCTCCATTCACCCTTCCCCCCTATTTCCTCCCCTTCAGTGTATATTTACTCTCCCATTATTTGAGTCAAAATACCTTTAAAATTTAACTTTTACATTTTGGCATTTCCTCATAATTAAATATATAACTACCATATGATCCAGCAATTCTACTCCTAGTTATATGCCCCAGAGAATTAAAAGCATATATTCAAACAAATGTTTGTATGCCAGTGTTCATAGCAGTCCTATTCACAATTCAAAAGGCAGAAATAACCTAAATGCCCATTGATGGATAAATGGATAAACAAATTATGGTATATACATACAATAGAATATTATTTCGTTGGGGCTCCTGGGTGGCTCAGTCAGTTAAGCGTCCGGTTTCGGCTTAGGTCATGATCTCACAGTTCCTGGGTTCGAGCCCCACGTCGGGCTCTGTGCTGACAGCTAGCTCAGAGCCTGGAGCCTGCTTTGGACTCTGTGTCTCCCTCTCTCTCTGACCCTCCCCTGTTCACGCTGTCTCTCTCTATCAAAAATAAATAAAAAACAAAAAAAAATTTTTTTTAAGAATATTATTTAGTTATAAAAAGAAATGAATTAATGCTACAACCTGGATGTATCTTAAAAGCATTAAGCTAAATCAATGAAGCCAGACACATATGGTATGATTCTACTTGTGTGAGTATCTAGAATAGGTAAATTCATAGAGAGCTTGGGGTTGCCAGGGGCACGAGGTAGGAAGGAATGGGGAGCTACTGCTTAGTAAGTATGGGGTTTGCTCTGGGGTGATGAACTGTATTGGACCTTGATAGAAGGAGTGATTGCTCAACATTGAGTGTACTAAAAGCCACTGAATTATTCATTTTTAAATGGTTAACTTTATATTATGTGAATTTTACCTAAAAAAAATCCTCTTTGCAAATCTTAACTGTATTTCAAAGATGGTCTCTAAAATTTCAACAAAGAATATTCTTTCGTGAGGTGTACCTTGGTGACTCAGTTGGTTAAGTGCCCGATTTTAGCTCAGGTCATGATCTCATGGTTCGTGAGTTCGAGCCCTGTGTCAGGCTCTGCTGACAGGCTGGAGCCTACTTTGGATTCGGTGTCTCCTTCTCTTTCTGCCCTTCCCCCACTCATGCTCTGTCTCTCAGTCTCTCAAAAATTAAATAAATGTTTAAAAAAATTTTTTAAATATTCTTTCATGAGACCACATCTGGCTCCGCACTGGTGGTGTGGAGTTTGCTTGGGATTCTCTTTCTCCCTCTCTCTCTGCCTGCCCTTCCCCTGCTCATCCTCTCTAAACAAACAAACAAACACTTAAAAAATAATAATAAGAGAATGAACTAAGGAGTATAAATAAAATTGGAAAGAGGAAAATTTATGATTATTTTAAATGGTATAATTGTTCGGCTGGAAAACCTGAGGGAAACCATTTAAAAAGTACTAGAAGAGTAAGAGACTTTCCTCAGGTATCTGGATGCAAAATTAATATTCATGAATCAGTAGATTAATGGAAGAAGAGTTTTGTTTACAATTGTAACCAAAAAGACAAAATTTCTAGGAATAAGTTTTTTAAAAAATGTACTGAGTGACACAAAAGAAGACTTGAACGTATGGAAAGGTGTACCTATCATATCTTCTGGATTTCAGTTTTTGCAAAATAATAGTATGCAGGGCGCCTGGGTGGCTCAGTCGGGTGAACGTCCAGCTTCGGCTCAGGTCATGATCTCGCAGTTTGCGGGTTCGAGCCCTGCATCGGGCTCTGTGCTGACAGCTCAGAGCCTGGAGCCTGCTTCTGATTCTGTGTCTCTCTCTCTCTGACCCTCCCCTGCTCATGCTGTCTCTCTCTCTCTCTCAAAAATAAATAAAACATTAGAAAAAAACCAAAAACCAAACAAAATAATAGGATGCAATATTTTGGTACGTATTTAAAGTTAAAGGCACTTGGCAAAGCATAGTAAGGTGTGACTTGATATACATTTTCCCAAATTTGGATTCGCAGTATGTGCCAGGGGGTAAACTATACATTTTGTGTAACAAAGGGGAGAGTAAGAGTGTCTAATCGTACTGGGGAGGGTTGCATTAGGAATACTTGTGATATCTTCACAATAAAATGGTACATAAGGAGTGGATCAAAAAAACAAACCCTACGAGAACTAACAAATAAATGTGAAAAGTCTCTGCTAATTCAATAGAGGACATGGGGCACCTGGGTGGCTCAGTCGGTTAAGCCTCCGACTTCTGCTCAGGTCAGATCTCACGTTCGTGGATTTGAGCCCCACCTCAGGCTCTGTGCTGACAGCTAGCTCAGAGCCTGGAGCCTGCTTCCGGTTCTGTGTCTCCCTCTCTCTCTGCCCTTCCCCCTCTCATGCTCTGTCTCCCTCTGTATCAAAACTAAATAAAACATTAAAAAAATTTTTTTAAGAGATGACATTTTACTGATATTGTAATGACTCAATCACATTTGACATTTAAAACCATTCAGTGTAATCTCCGATGCCCTAGAGTTGAGACACCACAGGACCAGTGGGTTTCGGCCATGGCTTGTTGATCTCTCTCAGAAGGCACAATATGCTCCTGGTTACAGGCCGAAGATTACTGGCGTTAGGACAAGACACAGAGCAGAGGAGGCAGCACCGTGAACAGCCAAACCTTCACAGACACTTGTGACACCAGTGGGAGACTCCAGTGGCCCCAGTTGCCTCACAGCATGTGTTTTAGTCACGAGGAATGACAAGAGCTGTACGCGTATGGGGCACATTAGATCAGGGAACCCATGGAGTCGAGGGTCTCACCGCCTACACATCCTTCCAGCCACATAGCACCTGGACGGAGCGTGTGCGGTTCCCATTCTTCAGGGCAGTGCGCTGCTTTCTTCAATCACCAGTGAGGTAGGAAACACAACCAGAGACCACGTGGATCCAAGGTGTCCTTGGATTAATAGACGGTGCGTAGCAGCTTCAGCAAGATGGTCGTTTCTTTCTACGGGTAATTGCTTCACTTGTGCATGTAAGAAGTTCCACTCAGGGTCAGACGTGTCCCTCAGCTGGAGGAAACAAGTGACTCACCCTTTCCTTCCAGATAATTCTCAACGGACTCTGAAGTCTTTCCTCTTTAGACTCCCACGTGTCTTGAGTGGCTTTTCGAGACTTGAGGAATTTCCAACCCATAACATAGGTGAGAAATGTTACCAGACTCTTGATCAACCGACAATGAAGCAAAACAAAAACAAGGAACAAAAGGAAACAAAAATTAAGGTATAGAGATTATGTTGCCTTTTACAACTTGGCTGGTGGCCCATTTTGAGACCTAGTCTCTCATGTCCTGCCCATTGTGAGCTGTGATTATTTTGCATTTAACTGTTACTGACTTTGATAATTCCCTTTAGTTAATATTGAAGATTTGGGTTCTTTTTTTTCCTCATTATCCTTTTCAAGGCTAAAGTCAAACATAGATTTAGACTCTGTTTCTCTCAGAAGGTTTAGAATAGGCACCTTCTTTGTCTGATATAGTCCTTCTAAACTACAACCATACCACTACCTACCCAGTTGTTCTCCTGAGGCACGTTCTGTCCTGTGCGGTTTTCTCTTTGATGAATGTGATGTTGATAGTCTAGGCCTATAGCATGAACTCTATTGTGGATCAGATTGTGTTCCCCCAAATGATATGCCAACATCCTAATCCTGGATCCCTGTGGCTGTGACCTTATGTGGAGAAAGGCCTTTGCAGATGTAATTAGTAAGATGAGGTTGTGCTGGAACAGGGTGGACCCTAAGTCTACTCCTTAGAAGGAGGACTTCTAGGGACACACGAAGGGAAGATGGTCATGAGAAGACGATGACGGAAGCCAGAGTGACCTAACTGTAAGCCAAGGAATGATAGGACAGGCAGCAACCGCTGGAAGCTTAGAAAGAGGTCAGGAAGGATTCTTCTTCTCCCAGAGTCTTCAGAGAGAGCACGGACAGCCCTGCTAACCTCTCAGTTTCAGATTTTTTGGCCGCCAGAACTGTGAGAAAACAAATTTCTGTTGTTGAAACTTACCTAGTTTTTGGAAATTTGTCACAACAGCCCTTGGAAGCTAACACACACCCTTTGTCTCAGTTTGTTTACATTAAACACGTAAGACAGACATCCTGTGAATGGTTTAGTGAGTTAATCTGTATAAGAAGGATGTTCAATCAGGGGCGCTGGGATGGCTCCAGTCAGCGAAGCAGCTGACTCTTGATTTTGGCTAAGGTTATAATCTCATGGTTTGTGAGTTTGAGTCCTAAGCTGGGCTCTGCACCGAACGCATCGGGCCTGCTAGGATTCTCTGTCTCCCTCTCTCTCTCTGCCCCTGCCAAGCACATTCTCTCTCTCTCTCTGTCAAAAATAAATAAATGAACATTAAAAAAAGAATTACTGAAAACTTAAAAAAAGAAGAAGCATGCTTAACCAGAACGGGCAGTCATTTATAAAATCACTTACCCACCAAGTCCCTCAAACACATTTCTTCTTATTGTTTCTGAATAAAAGATAAAGGTATGATTGTTAGAACCTTTAGGAACTCAAATTACCCAGCTACAAAAAAGGCAAATAAGAAGAAATGAGTTAGTTTCTGCTTTCTGATATCAGAGATATCGTCAATTTAAATTCTGTAACTGAAACCTTTTCTTATAGGCGTTTTCTTGCTAAAGCTTCGAGGAAGATCAATAAAGATGACAGTTAATTAACAAAGGGGCACTGCATTTAAATTTAGATCAAACAGGCTGGAATTACAAAGTTTGGAAAGTGTTTGTTCTTTTATCTCCCGAAGCGGGTTCTGGAAACGAGCAAATACTACCTCCTTATCATTGGCTTTCCTTCCCTTTACGACCTCCGTGGCGATGTTTTGAGGACTGAAAGAGTGGAATGATGGCTGCTGTCCAAAAGTCCAAGAACACAGCAATGAGACCAGAAACACTAGGAAACTGAAAAACTACTCAGCCTCGGGGCACCAGTCAGTTAAGCATCCAACTCTTGATTTTTATCGTGGCTCAGGTCATGAGATAAAGCCTCACCTTAAGCACTGTGCTGATAGTATGGAGTTGCTTGGGATTCTCTCTCTCTCTGTCTCTGTCTCTCTCTCTCTCTCTCTCTCTCTCTCTCCCTTTCTCTCTGCTCTCTCTGACTCTCAAAACAAATAAATATAAACTTAAAAAAATAGTGAGCCTTTATGGTCTTGGAAGATGGTTGCCCAAGAGGGAAGAAAACTGGTACTTGAGAAATGAGGGATTTGGAAATGTGGCTGCTCAAATAGGAACAACTAGAAGGAAGGGCTCAGAAACTTCTGAGTCCAAGGCAAAAGAGGACTATACTGGGAAGAATGAAAAGCCAAACATTTCAAATCAGATAAGTGTGTAATGTAGGAAAAAATCTAGATGACCTTTGGCTTGGCGACGAGTTTTTAGATACAGCCCATAACGCGTGATCCATGGAGGAAAAAGATAGGTAAGTTGGGTTACATTAAAATTAAAAACCTGTGCTCCACGTGGAGTCTGCTTAAGAACCTTTCTCTCCCTTTGCTCCTCTTCCCTGCTCACATGTGCATGCTCTCAAATTAAAAAAAAAAAAAAAAGCATCGACCTGAACAACATGAAGAGTGAACCCTAACATGAACTATAGACTTTGGTTAATAAGAGTATATCAATATTGGCTCATTGATTGTAACAAATGTACTACAAAATATTAATAATAGGGGAAACTTTGTGGGGAGGGAAGGAGGGGGTATATGGAACCCTCTGTTCTTTCAGCTCAACTTTTCTATAAACCTAAAACTGCTCTAAGACAAAGTCTATTTTAAAGAATCATTAGCACCCATTTCATATTCTTTGGCACAATGCAATTGAGTTGGAAATGCATAGGGGCTGGCGCACCTGAGTGGCTTAGTTGGTTAAGCGTCCAACTTCAGCTCGGGTCATGATCTCACGGTTTGTGGGTTCGAGCCCTGCATGGAGCTCTGTGCTGGTGGCTAGCTCAGAGCCTGGAGCCTGTCTTCAGATTCTGGGTCTCACTCCCTCTCTGACCCTGCTCACGCTGCCTGCCTCTTTCTCTCAAAAATAAATAAAACATTTTTTTAAAAAAATGCATCGGGGCACCTGAGTGGCTCAGTTGGTTGAGTGTCCAACTCTTGATTTCAGCTCATGATCCCAAGGTTGTAGGATCAAGCCCCATGTCAGGCTTTGTGTTTGGGCATCTTAGAGCCTGTTTAGGATTCTCTCTCTCTCTCTCTCTCTCTCTCTCTTTCTCTCTCTCTCTCTCTCTTTCCCTCTACCCCTCTCTACCATTTGCATTCTCTCTAACAACAACAGCAACAAAAACTAGAAATACCTTAACAAAAGGATACATTTTAAATTTCATGTGTTTGGAATGTAGAAACTTATTACAATTAGCTCCAAAAAAATCATAATGAAGATTTGAAAAAATATTTAATAATTATAATTAAGATATCGTAAGTCAAATCTTATGGGATGCAGCTGAAAAGTGAATTCATGGCCTTAAATATGTATATTAGAAAAGGAGAAAAATTGAAAATTAATGAGCTAAGCATCCAATTTAAGAAGTCAGAAAAGAACAATAAAATAAACCTAAAAAAAGAATAAAAGCTAAGAGTAGAAATGAATTTTTAAAAAGAAAACACAAAATAAATATATAGATAACAAAGCCAAAGTTTATTTCACAAAAAGAAAGAATAATAAAGCAAAACAGCTCAGGCAAAATTGAGAGAGAGAACAACAGAAAATGCCAAGAGCAATATTAAGAAAGAAAAGAGATGCATAACTACAGATAGAACAGAGATTTTTCTAATCCTAAGAGAATACTATGAAAATATTTATGCTAATATATTAAAACCTTAGATTGTATATATATACATATGTAGTTTCTTATAAAACACAGAGTATGATTTCCTACAGAATTGCAAGGTAAAGTTTCCTTGATCTCAGAAAAGATCAGTTCCAATGCCAACTGCAGTCCCAAATGAAAAGACAATGTTTCTCAGACTGTCCCTGTTTGGATCCACAGGATGCCTAGAGGTGCTGTACTCAACTTGAGAACACAAAGTGACAAGCCAGCAGCTAAAGATAAGGAGGTGAGGACGCGGAAGGAGGCCGTGTCCTTGAGCATCTACGCCAGCTCGGGGACACCTCCTCCGCACTCTGGTTGTGTAAGTGAGGCAGAGGATGAGAGAGACTTTCTACTGAGGCCACTGTTAGGTCTTTGGTTGCCTACTGCCAAAAGCGTCCGTAATGCTGGGACCCGACATGAACCAGAAAACTGAATAAACCTATAACCAAGGAAATCAAATCAGTTATTAAATAGCTACACACACGCAGCAGGCCCAAATAGTTTAATAATCATTTCTCCCAAACATTAAAATTTTTTAAAAATGTTTTTTATTTATTTTGGGTACAGAGAGAGATAGAGCATGAGAGAGGGAGGGGCAGAGAGAGGAGACACAGAACCGGAAGCAGGCTCCAGGCTCTGAGCTTGCTGTCTGCACAGAACCTGACGTGGGGCTCGAACCCACAAACGTGAGATCTGACCTGAGCCGAAGCCGGCCGCTCAACCGACTGAGCCACCCAGGCACCCCTCTCCCAAACATTTAAAGAGCATATCCTGCCTTCCTGCCTTCCTCTCTCTCTCTCTCTCCCTTCCTTTCTTTCATGATCTCTACCTCCACCATGGGGCTCAAACTTATGACCCCAATACAGAGAGTCACATGCTCTACCTTCTGAGCCAGCCAGGTGCCCCTCATTTTATTCTAATACAAATATATAACCCTTCCAGAGAAGAGAGAGAGAGAACTTTCCAAGTCATTTTATAGATTAAAATAACTTTATCATTAATCAAATGAAGCTAATGGGGGAGAGGAAAATGGCACACCAATCTCACTAATAAACATAGTGCCTGTGCGTGCGTGTGTGTGTATGTCATGACCAAGAAAAATTTACCATGGAAATCTAAAGATAGGTTAACCTTGGAAAATTTGTTAATATATTTAGCATATTAAGAGATTTAAAGGGAGGAAAAAAAGCACATGATAATTTTTATAGAAAAAGCAGTCAACACCGTTTAACGGAAGTCAACTTCCTTAACTGATAAAGTATGTGTACCAAAAATCAGTAAATATTCATACTTTTTTTTAGCAGCAGGCGAAAGTTTATTAGAATATAAGATTAGAAAGGAAGAATAGTAGGAAAGCTCTTTTTACGGAGAGGGGACATCTGAAAGTGAAAGCCTGAGGACTGCAGGCAAAGGTCTTTATAAGGTTCGGCCAGCCCTCCGCCTCCCCTTCCCTCTTGTTCTTTCTCAGGCTCTACCCTTATTGGCTGGATAGTTCTAGGTGCTGGGTTGTCCATTCCTGATTGGCTCATTTCCATTGTATGAGGGGTGGTCTCTGGCCATACCAAGATCTTCTGTTAAATTCCTGAGGGAAAACCTGAGGGGGAGTA
>NC_043706.1:33649277-33669378 GCF_006229205.1 Suricata suricatta | reverse complement strand
AAATATTTTTTAATGTTTCTTTTTGAGAGAGAGATAACGGGGGTGTGGGGCAGAGAGAAGAAGACAGAGGATCCAAGGTGGGCTCCGTCACTGACAACATCAAGCCCGAGGTAGGGCTCAAACCCACGAACAGTGAGATCATGACTCGGGCCAAAGTTAGATGCTTAACCAACCGAGCCAGGCGCCCCTTTGAAGGTTGGTCTCTACTGACTACCTTTCTGTGGCGTTCACATTTCACTGCTTATTTGCAAGTTTAGTGGATTTTTTTAAAACCTTTTAATAGTGGGCATTGTAAATGATACACTGTAGAAAATCAAAATTCTGATATCTTCCTCTAAAGAGTGTTTATTTTTAGTAGGCAGTTAACTTGACAGCATAAAATCCCAAAGTCTGTGTTCTCTGAGATGGGCAGCACCGAAATTTCTGCCTTGTTTGTTCAGCATCCAGTTATTTATTTACTTTTTTTTTTCTAGTTGTTTCCTGCTGGGGTCCTTAGAGTATCCCCTGCACATGTGCACATCAGGAGTCAGCCAGGGGTTTGGCCAAATTTTATACGAAGTTTTAAAAAGCCTCTATGAGAGGCACCTGGCTCGCTCAGTAGGTAGAGCATGTGACTCTTGATCTTAGGGTCTTGAGTTCAAGCTCCATGTTGGGGGCTTACTTTAGAGAAAGAGAGAATAGATACATAGGAAGCTTCTGTGAATTCTTCCTTTCTTGGATTTCTCTTCCTTCCTATTGTCTGACTCGTCAAACCAGTAAGACTAGCAAATGTAGCTTGAATTCTGGCCATCACATGCTGCATATTCTACACAGTGCCTTCAGGCAAAAATGTTTATAATCGCAAATCTTACCCACTGCCCCTCCCTTTTACCAACGGTTGGATCTCCTCTCATATTTTATTTTATTTATGTTCTCTCTAGTCCCTTCAAATTGTGTGTTTTTAAAAATTTTGTCCAGAGTCTATAATTATTAAAATACAATACAAGCTACTCAACCACTATTGAGAAGAAAAAACAAAAACAAAAAAACTTCAACTTTTGTTTTAAAACACTCAAGGGAAGGGGTGCCTGGGTGGCTCAATCGATTGAGCATCCGATTTCGACTCAGGTCACAGTTTCCTGGTTCCTGAGTTTGAGCCCTGTGTTGGGCTCACTGCTGGCCATGCGGAGCCCACTTTGTATCCTCTGTCCCCCACTGCCCCTCTGCGCCTCCCTCCCTCACTCTCTCAAAAATAAACAAAACGTATTGAAAAAAACCACTCAAGTGAAGACGTTGACTTGTCTGAAATTCAGAGGGAAGACCAAAGGTAGCAATATGCATTTAGTATTCACTGACATGAGAAGAGGAGTGACCACTAAAAGGAGCACAAACAAAAAAAGAACCAAGAATAGAGGTTTTTTAAATTAAATAGTTAATGTAATCCTCTTGAAATTAGCAGTAACTACAGAAGATGTTTATTGAACTTGGCCCAGAGGTGTTCCATGCATCTCAATGAATTCATCCAATGGTATCGAAGATTAAAAAACAAAACAAAACACCAAGGCTCACAAGGAAAGTGAATGGAAAGAGGAACTTTAGGAAGTGATGAGCAGAAGGGAACATTAAGAGTGGATGAGGGGCGCCTGGGTGGCTCAGTCGGTTAAGCGTCTGGCTTCGGCTCAGGTCATGATCTCACGGTTCGTGGGTTAGAGCCCCACGTCGGGCTCTGTGCTGACAGCTCAGAGCCTGGAGCCTGCTTCACATTCTGTGTCTCCCTCTCTGTCTGACCCTCCCCTGCTCACCGTCTGTCTCTCTGTCTCTCAAAAAAAAAAAAAAAAGAATAAAAAAAAAAGGGTGGATGAGAACAGAGGAGTGAAGGAGACTACTGAGCACCATGTACAGGTAAAGGAATGCCTTGGGGAAGTTTTTTAAACTCTCAGATGCCTGGTTTCCACATCTGTAAAATGGGAATAACAATTACCTTCCAATTAGTGTGAAAATTAGGAATAATATGAGGACACCTGGGTGGCTCGGTCAGTTAAGCATCGGACTCTTGATTTTGACTCAGGTCATGGTCTCATGATTTGTGAGATTGAGCCCCATGTCAGGCTCTGTGCTAGCAATGTGGAGCCTGCTTGGGATTCTCTCTCTCTGCCCCTCCCATACTCGTGCTCTCTCTCTCTCTCTCTCTAAGTATCCCAAACACTGTACCTAATAGGATAGTTTTAAGGCATGTGAATGTTGCTTATTGTATTTAGCCCTATTCTGTCATCCAAATAAATGAAGTTCCCCCCAAATCCTTACTAAACATGGGTGCACATGGGGTGGAAAAGACTGAGGAACAGGGGTAAGGACAGACAGGAGAGGAAGGGCCTTTGGGACATGCATCCAACGTGAACTTTGTGGCATGACCAGGATCCACGTAGAAGAAGGAAAAACTGTTTCCCACAACCCCCAAGGACCCCATGCATTTGCACGATGGATGTGCTGTTTTCCCGGCTCTGGGCAATATCTCCACATCCTTCAAGGGTCTGGGCTCAATCCACACGAAAGGAAGAAAATCTACAAATCAAGTCAAAGGTAAAGCTTTTATTGTTTATTATTACTATTAATTATTTTATTTTATTATTTATTTACTATGTGAAGTATAAAGATGTATCAACGAGTCCACGTTGACGTCAATAAATTGCAGATGCATCTCCCGTGCAGAAGAACTACAAATAATTTTGTAGATACTCTCCCCTCAAGGAAGTGGGCATAACTGCCCCTCCTGAAGTGGGGGCTGTACTTAGTGACTTGCTTCCAAAAGGAATAGTGTGAAAAGGGGGGAGATGTGACTTCACAGTGGAGCAATCTGGCAAACACAATCTCAGCTGGGCAGTCCAGCTTGACATAAGCAGTGAGCAATCATATTGATAGTATGGGTGTTGATACAACACAATAAGAATGGCAGTTCACCCCTGCGGCCTTCCTTCCCAAAGCACACGAACCCCCGGTAGAGAACACTGACGGACCCCAACTGAGAGACATTTTACACGGTACCCGAGCACCACACTTCCAAGCTGTTCAAGTCACTGGAAACGAAAGAAGTCTGAGAATCTGTCCCAGGCAAGAGGAGCCTCGGAGGGACACGTGGCAGCCTGGATGGGACCCTGGAACAGCAAAGAACGTTAGGTAAAAACTAAGGAAACCTAAATAGCATCTGGACTTCAGTTAAGAATAATATATCAATATGGGAGGCACCTGGCTGGCTCAGCCAGTGGAGAATGTGACCCTTGATCTCTGGGTTGTAAGTTCGAGCCCCATGTAGGGTACAGAGATTACTTAAAAAATGAAAAACTTAAAAAAAAGAATGATATAAATATATTGGTTGACTGGTTATGACAAATGTACCATACTAATGTAAGATAATAATGATAGGAAAAGTGGGTTCCAGGTATATGGGAATTCTCTGTAGCCTTTTTGCAGCTTTTCAGTAAATCTAAAACTGTTCTGTAATTAAACGTTTATTTTATATATATGTATATATACATTAAAATTTTTTTGGTAATGTTTATTTTTGAAAGAGAGAGAGAGAGACAGAGACAGAGTGTAAGCAGGGGAGGGGCAAAGAGGGGGGGAGACACAGAATCAGAAGGAGGCTCCAGGCTCTGAGCTGTCAGCACAGAGCCTGATGCAGGACTTGAACCCACAAACCATGAGATCATGACCTGAGCTGAAGTTGGATTCTCAACTGACTGAGCCACCCAGGTGCCCCTATGTATACAGACTGTTACAGGTAAAACACATTTATGGAGAGATACAACACACACACACACACACACACACACACACATTTTTTCTCTTTTTCAAGTACAGCTTGACACTGGGCACAGAGAATGTGTTTTGGAATCATTTTATTCCTGATTCCGGAGGAGGTGGCTGAAGTCCTGGTTTCACTGTTAAGAAAACACAGGAAACAGTGGGGGACAAGCGTGGACAAGGCACGTGGATTTCTGGACAAGCAGAGTTGGGAGCCAATTAGCTGGAACAATGGAAAGACGTCCGCGAGAGGCAGAGAGCCCCAGATCTCATCCCCCCTACTTTTAAAACCTCATGCCTAGCCTGAACCTATCAGAAGAAGTAGTCAAATGCAGGGCAACCCTGGCTTCAAAAATGAAAGGAAGGGAGCAAGGGAGGGAGAAGGAGAAAAATAGAGAAAAAGAAGAGGGAGAAAGAGAGACAGAGAGAAAGAATCTCCTTTTCAGAAATAACTCTTGTTTAAAACAACTTTCTGGAATGTTAGCAGTATTTCACAATGCAGACGCCTCAGTTTGGCAGCTTGATTGATTTCCTGATTTCCAGGAAAACCGAGCTGTCATCTGGTTCCCACTAGCCTGTGTTCCCTCATGAATATGCAGTTCTTACAAAATGTGAAATGGTTGCTGAAGAAGAGAAATTTTATTCTTCCTGACGTGTGGCTCCAAGCCCTCCACTGTCTCAAAGATGAAGAAAACCGGTGGGAAAGCTTTCCCCCTTCCCACACAAGGGAGAGGGCAGAGAGTTCCCAAAGATCCATTTCCGTGGGCGTCTTCCCATGGACTAGAGGTTCGGGACCCCTGCGTTGGGGGACGAGTCAGATGGGAACCGTGCTTCTCCATGGTTTTGCGTGATGCCTACGAGACCGAGAGCCTGCGGGCGGTGGCCGTGGCTCAGTACTGCCGTCGTCAGCGTGTGGTTTGAGCGTCTCCTGGTACAAGCGTAGCAACAGTGAGAAAGACTAACATTTACTGTGCACTCTGTGGGCACTCACCCCTCACCAGCCCTGCGCCGGTACGCTCCTCCTCCTCTTTTATTTCATGTCAGACAAAGAAAAGCAAAGCTCAGAGGAGTAAAATGCCCTGCTCCATGCACGGGTGTGATGGTGAATTTCATGCATCACCTTGGCTGGGCTGTGTGCTCCATTATTTGGTCAAACACCAGTCTAGATGACACGGTGAAGAAATTTTTTTATTACATGTTTACTTATTTATTCGTTTTTTAAGTAATCTCGACACCCGATGTGGGGCTTGAACTCACAACCCCAAGATCAAGAGTCACATGCTCCACCAACTAAGCCAGCTAGGCACCCTTGCTTTGACAAAGTTTTAAATATGAATAACATTTACAATCACTTAACCTTAAATTTTTTTAAGGTTAATTTTTGAGAGAGAGAAAGAGAGTGTGAGTACCAGCAGGGGAGGGGCAGGGAGAGAGAGACACAGAGTCCGAAGCAGGCTCCAGGCTCCAAGCTGTCAGCACAGAGCCTGATGTGGGGCTCAAACTCACAAACCACAAGATAATGGCCTGAGCCAAAGTCGGACACTTAACCAACTGAGCCACTCATGGTCCCCAACAATCAGTTGACTTTAAGTAAAAGCAGATTATCCTCTATAATATGGGTGGGCCTCATCAAATCAGTTGAAGGTCATCAGAGCAAAAACCAAGATTTCCCGGAGAAACAGGAATTCAGCCTCATGACTATAATATAAAAACCCTGCCTGAATTTCTAGCTTGCCAGCCTGCCCTGCAGATTTCAAACCCACCAACACCATCCATTCCCCGGGCAAGTGAGCCAATTCTTTAAATTCCACTTTTTCTCTCTTAATCCCAATGCTTTTTGTATGCAAAGCCCCTGTTCTCACCTCGGCACTCTGCAGCCTCCCAGACCCCAGAGTCGTAACATAAGCCAAGAGTGACTAGGACCTAGTCTCTTGAGGACCAACTGAAGGAGGATTTAATGTGGACACCAGGTGAGTGGAGAAAAGTGCTGCTTCTTTTTTTTAATTACAGTGTTATACATTTTTTTTGTTTGTTTATTTACTTTGAGAGAGTACGTTCACGCGCATGCACACTTTTGTTCAGGGGAGGGGCAGAGAGAGAGGGAGAGAGAGAACCCCAAGCAGGCTCCATGCTCAGCACAGACCTCAACGCGAGGCTCGATCTCACTGAACTGAGATCATGACCTGAGCCAAAACCAAGAGTTGGACGCTTACCCAGCTGAGCCACCATGCACCCCAGCAAGTGCTGCTCCTGCGAAGGAGGGAGGGAAGATGCCAGGGAGATGGGGTAAGCATGGAGAAAAGAGGATGTGGCAGAAATAATAGTAAGTAATGCTCAGCGAGCACTTCTTACATGTCAGACACTTCTGACTGCTTTCCTTTTATGAATTCTGTTTGACAGGTGAGGAAACAGGCCCAAGTTCACATGGCTGGCTAGTGGCCGAGCAGGGGCGGGGAGCATCCAGAGCCCGTCCCTTAACCAGTGCTGTGCACAGCGAAAGGACGGGTTAGAAAGAGGGGCCGCTCTTCTGATGGAGGATAAGAGACCCGGCGAAGCTAGAGCTGCTGAACCAAGGCAGTGCTGACAGCTCAGAGCCCGGAGCGTGCTTCAGATTCTGTGTCTCCCTCTCTCTCTGACCCACCCCTGCTCTCACTGTCTCTCTCTCTCTCTCTCAAAAAAAAAATTAAAATTAAAAAAAATTATAGAATTATAAAAGTTCTGGGATCTTGTGGACCCCACGACACAAGGAAAATGCCTCTGATGATCCATCTGTCCCTAAAACCACTGAGACAAGACACTTGTTAAACATGTGTGGCCCACACGGAGGAGAATCTCTGAGTGACGGTGCCTTCAGCTGCAAAGTTAGGTAGTTATTTCATATAAGAAGAAGCCTGGGGGCGGGCAGTCCCTGGCGCGGTTTCATCAGCTTCCTGATGTCCCCCAAGAAATCAGGACGTTGGCATCCTTGACATTTTATCCTCCTCGGTGTGTGGACTTTGTAGCCTTAGGCTTGTTTCCTCATGGTCATAGAATGGCTGCCAGAGCCCACAGAGGCCCAAAACCATCTTCAGGACAGCAGCCAGGTACAGACCACCCGATTCTCCTTCCCAGACGTCCCCTAAGTCCTCTTGGTCAGAACTGAGTCCTAAGCCCACAACAGCAGAGGGAACAGTAGCTCCGTTGGTGTAGAACTATGGTTGGTCACCACGTGGGGCGGGAGGAGAGGCCATGTTTCTGTGCGGGTTGCAGCCTGAACGAAATGTGGGTTCTTTAAGGAAGAAGGGAGTGTGGCTGATGAATAGGAAACCAAGTGTGTCTGTCATAGAAGACCTCTGTCCTGGTCCACAGGGCTCTTTCAGGTCCATGTTTCTGATGCCACAGGATGCATTTGTCACGCGGGAATTTCAGCCAAGACTAGGAGCTCTCTGCTTAGGGTCCAGCCTTCCCGAGGGTACTCAGCAGCCTCCTTTTGAGTTTTGCCAGGGGGGTGACAGGGAGCTGGCCACAGTCCCAAAAGAATATGGGGACTAACAGGCCTCCACCTCTGTCTGGTCAGAAGCCACACCACTTCTCACGTCCACTCACCTCCCAACCTGTTCTCTTCCCAGAATCCTAGCAACATATGCTCAAAGATGAGACCTTTGGGAAAACAGAGAAACAAATGCCTTTCTGGTAGTTTCTGCTTGGCCAGTTAGTACAAACCCATCTCTAGGCTTGGCTTTCTTCATGCCTGTGGCGGATGGGGGACAGAGACTGACGCAGATCTCAATAAATCATCATACCACTGTCACAGTGGAAAGAACAGTATATGGTAAGTAGGAGGCCTGGGACCCTATCTCTACACTGGGCTCCAATGTACTCAACAGTAAAGTTGTTTAGAGGAAATGTGGTGAAGTTGGAGAATTTCATGCAGTTTGCAAACTAGATATGGAGGCTTTGGCAAATTCCTGAGCAAAAGGTTGGGAGATACAGGGAAATGGGGCAGGGGGTGCATAATACATGTTGTCGGCTTCGAGGTGCAGATCTGAGAGTTTCCAATCCAGCTCTGTGATTATACAGGAGGGAGGGCGGGTGAGAGGGAGGGGGTGCGGTGGTGGCCGGGCTGGGGGATCAGTTAAGAAATAGCAGAGCTTGGGCCTCCTGCGTGGCTCACTGGGTTAAGTGTCTGATGTTGGCTCAGGTCATGATCTTACCAGTTCTGTTTGTGAGTTTGAGTCCCACATCGGGCTCTTTGCTGCCAGCTCAGAGCCTGCTTCAGATCCCTGTCCCTTCCCTCTGCCTCTCCCCTGCTCACTCTCTCTCTCTCTCTCTCTCTCTCTCTCTCAAAAATAAACACAAAAGAAAGGAAGGAAGGAAGGAAAGAAGGAAGAAGGAAGGAAGGAAGGAAGGAAGGAAGGAAGGAAGGAAGGAAGGAAGGAAAGAAAGAAAGAAAATAACAGAGGATACCTAAAGTGACATTTTAGGGGCACCTGGGTGGCTCAGTTGGTTAAGTATCTGACGTCAGCTCAGGTCATGATCTCACCGTTCGTGGGTTTGAGCCCCACATGGGGCTCTGTGCTTGTCGCTCAGAGCCTGCTCAGAGCCTGCTTCGGATTCCCTGTGTGTGTGTCTCTCTCTGCCCCTCCTCTGCTCATGTTCTAGCTCTCTCTCAAAATAAATAAACGTTAAAATTGTTTTTTAAATTTTAAAACAATAAATAAATATTAAAAATTTTTAAGTCACATTTTAGTATCTATAACAAGGATTCTTCACTGGTCCACTAATTGCAGACTGCACCCTGTAATTCAGAGTCCATGAACTTGGGTTGAAAAATATTAAACTTTCCTGCCACTTGCCACCATGTCCTCGGTTCTGAACAGAGGCCACAAACTAAGGTCATATGAGCAGCATCAGTAGGAAGGATGGAGCTTTTCATTCCCCTTTACAGTGGCTGTTGTGATCCTGAAACATCGTCCATGCTCATTTCTACTTCAGATTTGTGGCTTATCAGGCTCACGGCTAGGTCTTGTTATTTAACATGTTAATAAAGAAACCCATGAATTACAACATCACTCATTTAAAGGTTTTCACAACTATATTTCAACATAACTAGCTTCTGCTGTAATCCTGTGGATTTCATTTTACACGTATGAAACTATTGCGTTGAGAAGGGTTCTGAGGCACAGAAAATAGTTAAGACCCTCCCCCCCATCCCCCGAGGGGCCTGTTATCACTGGCCCAGAGTCAGGGTCTGAGACAGGGATCCGGGGAGAATTCCACCGGTCACTGCCCCTCCCCCAAGGAATCTCCTGGTAGGGGAGCAGGGGTGAGGCCTCCCAGGGACATCTCACTGAGATCTTCCATTTGGTTGAAAGGTGTTGGGCCTCCACTGCCCATTGTGAAAAGGGAGAGAGCCACTAATTTCTTACCTTAAATCACAGGAGGGTTTAGGGAGGATGACAGAGCCCCCCTCCCCCAGCTCACCGTGGAATAAAGGGAGGGGGGAACCCCAGGATTGGTGCTTAGGGAATTGTTTCAATTGAATTTAATGAGACAAAAGAGACAAAAGAGACAAAAGCCAAGCGTGGGGAGGAGAGGCAGTAGGAGATTCCTCCCTTCTCAGACGCAAGGCTTCCACCCCCTGGTGGGGAACCGGAAAGATTTCCCGGGGCCAGGGGAGAGCTGATCCCTTCCCCCTTTAGAACAAGCCTCCTGTCAGGCAGGCTCTAGGGCATGCACACACCCCGGCTCCTCCCTGCAGGGACAGCTCCTCTGTCTCCTGGGAGCTGCCCCTCACTGGGGGCAGTGCCACTCCGAAGACATCGGGCCAGGAGTGCCCTGGGTGCCCCGGGTGGCCAGGCCCCGACTGTAGGCCCCAGTGGCCTCGGAGAAGAGCCGCACACTGTACAAGGACACCTTTCCTTTGACAGGGGAGGAGATGCAGGAAGCTGGTACTGAACTGTCTCCAGCCCCTGAGCATAGTTTCCTGTCTCTGTCAGGAATTTTCAAGCTTCGCTGCCGATCACAGGCAAGTCCCAACCTTGTCCAACGATGGGAGGGAGCAACACAAGACTTGTCAGAGGTCCTTCAGGCCGACTCAGAGTAGCTGAGCCCCGTCCCCCAGCTGGCCTGTAACTGGACTGTTTCCTGTCCCTCCGCCACGAGCCCCAGGGGTGAGGCCGGAATCCTTGAACCCTTCCTCCCACTGCTCGGCACCATCGCCTCCCTTTGTAGAGACTTCCCAGGATCGAGATGACTGTGGGGAAGGGGACGGAGTGACACACAGAAGTTTAATTCTGGGATAGGGATGGACTGGAGGGACACCGGGATGATGGGCAAAGGCCTGGGAGTCTGAAAGCCTAGAAATTTTCGGGGGAGCAACCCTAGGATATAGGCCATGGCCACCTGCTTCTGCTTCCTGCTGTGTCTCCGCTGCCCTGGACACCATGCGGTCTGGTCAGGGCAGAGAGATGACCGACGGGACCCTGGGACATCTCCAGCCACTCAGAGATAGCTGTTCCAAGCAGGGCTCACAGTGTGTGACGGGGAGGGGAGGCAGAGCCACTCATTCTGTAACTGGCACCTGCAGAGGGCCCGGGGCGGAAGGAGGAAGATGTTCATTCTCTTAGGGAGGATTATGCAGAACTTCTTTCTCCTGTGGTAGCGTGTGGTGGCCTGTGACGGTGGCCTGAGGCAGAGCCTCAAAGGATAAGGAGGGTTTTCCTAAGTGAGGAGGGCGGCGAAGGGCCTCCCAGGCAGAGGCTGGGAGAGAAGCTCGAGGCCCACCTGGGAGAAGTACCGACCGTGTGCACTGGGTTTTGCCGGCAACTGGGTTTCGCCGGCAACGAGAGCGGTGTGTGTAGTGGCTCTCAGGAGAAAGTGGGGCCCTGCGGGGAAGTACGTTTGGGAAGTTCGGGATTAACGTTGAGCAGACCTCTTAACTGAAGGACTTGTCAGAACCTTTAACCTGTTCGTGTGCAGAGAGTGGGCCTCGTGGTGTATCCCAGGACTAGCATCCTGGCAGGTCACTGGGATAAGGAACACAGGAGGCGGCGGGACTGTATAACATCAGATGCAAGGGGCTTTGAATGCCAGGCCACGGTGACTGGACTTTGTCCTTGGACACAGGCAGCGAAGGAGTTCGGAGAGGCGGGCTGGAAGGAACAGAAGGCCGAGCCACCGTTGAACTCAAGCATGGGTTACAAGTGTTTGGCACAGTAGTCAAGGCTGCTCGGTTCAAATCCTGACTCCACCACTCCCTAGCCATGGGTACCGGCCCCTATCTCCCTGGGGCCCCAAGCTATTTATTTTTTTTTTAAGTAGATAATGTGTTTTTAGAGCAATTTTAAGTTTGCAACAAACTCATGCCACAGCACAGAAAGTTCTATGTACTCCCTCCCCCACACTCCCCCATCCCCACCTCACAGTTCCGCTTTTATTAACATCTTGTGTTCGTGTGGTCCGTTGTTACAAGTGATGAACCGATACTGATACGTTAGGATACATTACAAGGGATTTGTTACAAGTGATGGACCAATAGTGATACGTTATTACAACAAAAGCCTATGGTTTACTTGGGGGTTCACCCGTGTTCAGGCCTGCTGGTTTTCTTTCACGGACGCAGAACGTCACGTAGCCCCCAACATAGTGTCACACAGAACAGTTTCACTGCCCTTAAAGTGCCCTGAGCCTCAGTTTTAACATCTGTAAAATGAGTGTGTGAAGCCCACGCAAGTTCCCCAGACTCCCACTGTAGGTTGCTGATTTAGGCCTCTTGACAAATGGCACTGAACCCAACCAAATGTTTTTCTAAATCCCGTCTGACGTCCATCAGAATCCCTGGGCGTGGGTGAGGGAGGTCTTCATTCAGCGGTCCTCAGGTCTCAACTTCAGACCTGCCAAATCAGAGTCTCGGGGGTAGGGCCCAGGAATCTGGATCTTCACCCGGGCCCCAGGCCTGGGCCTACAAGGCCAGGCTCCTGGCTCCTTCCCCGTACGTGGGAATTTGTTCTCGCCAAAGCTTTTCAAGATGTAAACAGAAAAATCCTCGCCCTTGTCAGGTGAAAGTTCGGGAGAGATGGATCATTCCCGAGAGGAGGCCGGGTGGAACCATTCTCCAGAAAGCTTGGAAAAAGCCCGTTGCTGCCTTCTGCAGCTCTCCGTCAGCAAGCCTGCTATTGTTTCTTGATTGCTTATCACTCACCCAAAATAACCTGCATGTAATGTCTCACCAGCTGCAGCTCTCTCTGTAGCTCCCTTAATTTAGCAGCCAAACACATTTCGCTCCCCCACAGAGCGCAGGACCTGGGAAGGAGCCCCTCCCTTGTAGCCATCTGCAGTGGTTCAGCAGTGTCCTCCCCAAAGCCATGTCCACCCAGAACTTCAGAACGTGACCTTATTTGAAAATCGGGTTTCGGTAGACGTAATTAGCAAGGATCGAGATGAGATCAGACAGGATTAGGGTGAGCCCTAAATTCAATCACTGGTGTTCTTTTAAGAACAGGGGAGGCCAGACACCTACACGGAGGGCAGCGGGCCATGGGGAGACAGAGGCAGAGACTGGAGTGATGTAACTGCAAGCCAAGGGACACCAACGATCCCAGGAGCCACCAGAAGCTGAAGAGACGCAAGGGAGGATTCTGCGCTGGATATCTTCAGCGGGAACACGGCCCTTCTGACACCTTGACCTCAGACTTCCCGCCTTCAGAGCAGGGAGGGCATAAAGTCCTGCTGTCTTAAGCCCTCGGGTTTGCGGGGATTTGTCACAGCAGCCTTAGCGAACGAATAAGCATCACCGCCCAGACCCCTGCCCACACCTCAGCCCAAAGGAAGGACCCCACACACAGGCCATTCTCCAGACTGACATTTTAATGTGGCTGGTTGTGACCAGAGCTGTCTTCTCCCAACCAACGTCCCTGAATTCTGTGCGTACGAGGCTTGTTTCCGACACAAGGACAAGCGCCCGTATCCTCTGCCTGGAAGGCTATAATCCAAGAACTGTAACTGTAGTCATGACAAACAGATCCTGGTCCCAGGGGCAGTGTCTGGCGGGAGGTGCCGTGTGGTGGCCTCTGGGCTCAGCCAAGGGTCAGGCAGGCGAGTCACTGCAGCTTCATGCCGCTCCGGCGCCGTGAGTCCTTCCGGGCGATCGGGCTGAAGTTCACGATCTCCTTATAGATGTGCTCTGAGGAACACAGGGTGGCTCGAGGTGTGTGGGGTTGCCGAGAGCCAGAGAGAGCCCCCTCCCCGGATGGGACGGGACAGAAGTCGGCTCGGGGGAAAGAAGAGCGCACAAGAGACAATTTCTGCTCAGAGCGAAGGAGGCGGGAGGGGTGCTCCAGGAGGGCAGGGCGGGGGGTCGGCAGAGGCCATGTGCAGAGACAGCGAAGGCAAAGCAGAGAGAGGCTGTAGGCAGAGCGAGGACGGAAGCCGAGGCGCCCGCTCTTACGCTTCCATTCATCCACCGTGAGCTTCTCATGTTCTAAGGAATCATCAAATGGCTGCGGGGCCTCGGTCTCCTCCTCCGGGTCTCGGAAGGGGTCAAAGAAGGGGTGGGCGAGGGCCTGCGAGGCCGTCAGACGCTTGTCCACGTCCAGCTCCAGCATCTTCTCGAGCAGGTCTGTGGCTGCAGCGACAGATCACTCAGCTCACAGCCAGGCCTGGGAGAGCCCGCCCGCTGGGACAGACTTGAGCAACCCCTGGAAGGCAGGGCCCGAGACTCACCCTGGGGGCTGGCCCGTGGGAAGAGCTGTGAGAAATCCTTCTTGGGGCTTTGTGGCAGGGACTGGATGTAGGATTTGGCCTGGAAGACGGAGAAGCACTGAGTAATCCCCATGCGTCAGCCCCTCAGGGCTCGGGCCTTGGGGTACAGAGCAGGGGGGATTCCAGAAAAGCCCCAGAACCAGGCTGAAGGCTCAGGTCAAAGTCCAAAGGAGGACGAAGGCAAGAGCACCTGCCAGGGCACAAAGGAGGGAACGGGTAAGCCCTGGTTGGCCAAGTGCACAGCCAAGGCCTGTCTAGACCCATCTGCCACTCACCGCTTTGTCGTTCAACTTCTGCACAAACTCTGCACCTGGCACCCCAGTCACTTTCAGGATCTGAGACAGCTGGTCCAGGTCTTGGCAGCTGGTTAAGGCTCGGCCTCAATCTCTGCTGGTAGATCTGAGGCCGCCCTTCCCGCCACCCTTCCATCACTGCCACCCAGGCCCCGCAGCAACCATCCAGGCTCTAGACGTGGTCTTGGGAGAGGACGCAGGCCTCTGGAAGGCTTCCCACCCGCCGGGCTGCGGTAAGTCCTTCGCCACAAATGCCCCTGGACCTGCCGCCTTCCCAGCTCCCATCCTGCTCAGCCACCTTCATCAGATTCTTCGTCACCACCCCCCCCCCCACCGCCACATGCTGAGTTCGGCGGTGCAGGCCCCACAGTCTCAACACCTGCACAGCACACACAGGTGCTCGATTAGCGTGTGTGGTGCCAAAACGTGATGTATTTTCTATGGGGTGCAGGAATGACAGGTGACGCTTTTCACCAATTCCCTTACCTGCATTTAAATATTGTTCTAGAGTGGGGGCGCCTGGGCGGCTCAGTCAGTAAAGCGTCTGACTTTTGATACCGGCTCTGGTCCTGATCTTGCGGTTCATGAGTTCAAGCCCTGCATCAGGCTCCGCGTGTCAGCTTGGGATTCTCTCTCTCCCTCTCTCTCTGCCCCTCCCCCATGCTCTCTCACAAATAAAAAAACAAGTGTTAAAAATAAAATAAAGTTGTTCTAGAGTGAGCATGTATCGCTTTTGCATTAGTAACAAAAAAAAAAGAGGGATTTCAGTAATAAAGTGTCTGTGGCAGGAATGAATCCCCGGATGGAGGTGGGCTTTTCCCACAAAGGATACAATCCTTCCCCTTGAACAGAGTTTTCCCGGTCAGCATCTCTGCCATGATACAGCCCACAGACCAGATGTCCACTGCAGAGAGAGGCGAGGAAGCGTCACCCGGACCAGCTGACCAGGGCCCAGCAGTGGGTCAACCCAAAGGACCACAGTGGCCCTGGAGAAGCTTCTGGAGAAGACTCCCAGCCCCTCCCCAGGCCACTGGACACTGACCAGTCTGGTTGTAGTGCATCCAGCTGAGGATCACCTCGGGGGCCCGGTACCAGCGGGTCACCACATAGCCAGTCATCTCAGCGTCTGCATGCCGGGCCAGCCCAAAATCCAGGATCTACGACTCGGGGGACAGAGGGAGAAAGAGTTGCTGCAGATGGTCCTGGAGCAGCTTCTGGGGCTCCCAGGGGCGAGGGCCCCCCGACCCGACCCTGCCAGCGCCCGCTCACCTTCAGCTCACAGTCCTCGTTTACGGCCAGGTTGCCGGGCTTGAGGTCCTAGATGAGAGGAGAGAGGAAGCACTGGGCCCGCAGGCAGAGATGGGAGCTCATCCCCCAGCCCCCTCTGCCTGTCGTCTTCTCTTCATGTGTAAAATGAGGGCGGGACCAGGTGTCCTCCTGGGCCCACCCAGCTCTAAGATACTCCAGATTCCTGGAGACTGAAACACCCAACTCAAGGCTTGCTTGGTTTGCAGCATCTAGAGGGTTCTCCAGAACACATTCTTCTGAGCAGGCCTTCCCAGGCCAAGGCTGGGGTTGGAAAAATCCACACACCAGGCTCCAGAGGACTGTCGCCTCCCCACTCCTCTCCTCCTCCCCGGCTGTGGAGAATCCTTCCAGGGTGCAGAGGGTAGAGGGGCCTCTGAGGACCAGAGCGGAGAGAGCACTCACCCTGTGGACGACCCCAGCTGAGTGGATGTACTGTGAGAGAGAGAGAGAGAGAGAGAGAGAGAGAGAGAGAGAGAGAGAAAGCACATGCAAAGGGTGAGCCCTGGCTTCCACACCAGGGAGTTGAGGCTGGCTCCAAACTTCCTCCACCCTGTCACAGTGCGCTCTCCCAGCCCCCATGGCCCAGTGTTCTTCAAACCTCAGGTCTCAACACCCAGGTACCCCCGCCTCGGTCACCTTCCAGGCCCCAGTGCACCTTAAGACCCTTGAGCATCTGATACACCAGGTACTGGATCTTGTCCTCCCCAAACTCCATCCCCATGATCTTCTGAAGGTCCGTCTGCATGAAGGGCATCACCAGGTAGCTGCAAGGCACGAGAGCTCCTTGACAGTCCCCAGTCCCACCCGGCCCCAGGTCTGAGATCGCAGGAGGTGCAAGGGAGCTGGGGCAGAACAGAGGCGTCCCAGGGGGGCTCCGTGTGCAGGAACGAGCCCCACCATAGCCAGCCGGACTCCACATGGGCCCCCTGGCTTCTGGCTCCCAGCCTGGCCCCTGTGGCCACCCGGCTGGCAGAGCTCAGGGGAAGCATTCTAGCTGGGGCGTGCTCAGGAAAACCAAATGGAGCCGTGTTCCCTCTCTTCAAAGGTGCCCTCGCCTTGCCCTCTTCCATGCCCCACAGAGAGCCACAGTCATGACTTTAGAAACATTTGCCAGTATTTCCCTCTGCTTTGATTCAAATATTCCACCACCACCACCCCCCTGCCACCCCGGAGGGTCATGCCCAACTGGGAGAACTCCACAAACAACCAAGAATGTGTGCCCTTCCAAGAAGGAAATAATAAAACATTTTCCAGGAGGGCAGAAGAAGGAAGAAGGAGTAGCTGAGCCATTGTCCCCTCCTATGGGATTGCAAAACAGGTCAAGGCCAGCAAAATATAGCTGTTGCTCAAGGTTGTAAGAGCAAAGTCCAGAACAAAATATGATTTAAAAAGGAATATCAAAGCAGCGCCTGAGTGGCTCAGTAGGTTAAGTGTCCAACTCTTGATTTCGGCTCAGGCTGTGATCTCCGGATTTGTGAGATCAGACCCTGTGTCGGTTTTGAGCTGACCACCCTGAGCCTGCTTGGGATTCTCCCTCTCCCTCTCTGCTCTTTTCCAGCTCACACGCTCACACGCTCTCTCTCGCTCTCTCTCGCTCTCTCTCTCTCTCAAAATAAGTAAATAAGTTTAAAAAATAATTTTAAAAAATATTTTTTTAAAGGATGTCATGAAGGCCATCTCTATGAGCCTGTGATTTTCTGACACTTTCTTCTACCTGGTCATCCACCCTCCATGTCCCATGGGGGCCCTGCTCCATGCACGGTCCCCTCCCCAGTGTTGTCTTTCACTTCCACATGGACCCTGGTTCTTTCTTCTCTGCCGACAAACTTGCTAAAGTCTCTCCATGCTAGAACCACCTTCTCTTGACTTGGTCTTCATATAACCACCCTTTCTCCCTCCTTCCCTCCGCAGCCAAACCTCTAGAAAGAGTGGTCCACGCCTCTTGACCCACTGCCTTAACCTCCTCCTTGACAGTCTGGCGTCTGCTTCTGCCCATCCAAAACTGTGCAGATCAAGATCACCAATGACCATGTCCTCCTGCTCCCCCCAACTGTGGCTCTCTCTCTTCCTACAAAACCTCTTGCAAAGTCTAACACCTCCTCAAGATTCTCTGTTGATCTCTTAATCAACAGCATTATACCATTTTCTACCCAAGCCCAGACCTTCCTGAGTTCCAAACGTGTGTTTGCAACTGCTGATTAAACACCTGAACATTCATAGGCTCCTCAAAAGTAGTGTCCACAATGGAGTTCATTCTTTGTCCCAGAGACAGCCAAGCCTTATCGCTCCTCACTTCAGGCCCAGACACCCATCTGGGCCACCACAATGGGGGGGGGGGCCCAGCTGGTGCAGACCCTGTAAGGACTGCCAATGGGGTCTTGGTGGTATTCAAGCGGGTAATAAGTGAAGTCGATAAGCAGACTGTTCTGAGTCAGACAAGCGCCCCGCAGAGCCCCTCCCACCCCTTCCGGCCTGCCTTTCTCTCCACCCTTGGCTGAAAAACTCTCTAGAGAGAATCACGCATCAGTGGACAGCCCAAAGGGACTAGCAGGACAGAAAGCCTCCCCACCCAGAAGAGAGAAATCTGGAACTCTCGCCCAGCCTGCTCCCAAGGGGCAAGTAAGGCCTGCAGACGCCCGGTAACCCAGTGTGCCCAACTCACAAGTCATGGAAGCTACGCAGGGAGGAGGCTGGGGTGAAGACATCCAGGAGCCCGATGACCTGGAGAAAAGGTTGCCAGTAAGTCTGGGCAGCGGCCACAGCCCTCTCTCCCCACTCCCCGGGAGCCCCCAGGCATGTGTTTGACCACCCACCCTTCCCTAACACACCATCTCCAGCAGGAGGCAGTAAAAGGGTAGAAGCAGTAAAAAGGGCAGAAGAGGAATAGAGGCAAAGTCACCCCTGGTGGGGGGGGGGGCTGTGGGGAGGGGCTTGCTAAAGAGGAACAGGGCTTAAAATGTGTCCAGTGTTTTGAAATCATGATTTTAAATGTTTGCCCTCCGATCTAGGTGTCTTGGAGCAAAGTTTAGTCGCGGGGCCCAGAGCTGGGTGGCTAGTTTTCCCAGCATCTGGCAGACAAGATGCTCTAATAGTTCTGCACTGAGGCCCCAGAGCCAGGCTGCCTGGGTTCAAATCCCAGCACTGACTAACCATTTAACCTATCAGTCTTTCAATGCATCAGTCTCCTCTTTGTACATGGGACTACTAGCACTTAACTCATGTAATATTGTGAGGATTAGCAAGTTAGTCTCTGCAAAGCTCTGAGAAGAGTACCTAGCACCTAGTAAGCGCGCAGGGATCTACGGTTATTGTTGTTATTATCAGTGCGGGGTGCGGAAGCTACGTTAACCAGGATGGAGAGCGGGCACCATGGGCTCTGAGATCTAGAACAAATTACAAAGCTCCTCTGGGCCCGTTTCCTCATAACAGTGAAACAGCATGTTTGCACCTTGCAAAGCTCATTTTGCTCCACTGCCAAAACTATCCTTTTCACCCTTCCTGGGAAGTAGGCGGGGCGGGACCTGGCACCTCATCTTAACGAGGCGAGGAACAAGAGTGGGAGGGGCGGGGAGGCGAGTCCACTTCTTCTGACCCCCTACTAAGCTCTCTGCACCCAGTCAGGCCAGCGCCCCCACACCCGGGGGTTGGGGGGGCTTGGTGTGGGCCCCTTCCCCGCCGCCCCCTCCCCTTCTCCCGAGGAGCCCCCAGACCCCGGCCTACATTCTCATGCTGCATGTGTTTCAGCAGCCGCAGCTCCCGATAGGCCCGCTTGGCAAAGATCTCCGACTGGAAGGGCCGGCTCAACTTCTTGATGGCCACCTTCTCCCCTGACCGCTTGTCGATGGCGGAGCTGTAGGGCACCGGCAGGTGCGAGGGCTGTGGCTTTAGTGCCCAGCAGCCCCCGCTCCAAACCCTGGGTGGAATCTCCCAGGTCACTCTCGGGGAGACCAAACCATCTCCCCCATCAAATCGCTCCTGGCCAGGGGGCTAGGCTGGGAGACATGGAGCCCACCACCTCAGACGTCTGGGAGCAGCCTCAGGCTCAGTGACGGGTTGGGGGTGGCAGAGGGGAGCAGCAGTAACCGAGAGGGGCGCGCTGCACCCTGCGAGATACAAGTTAATGCCAACAGGATCCAGAACCCGGAGGGAAACTCACTCTTGGCAACTAGGCAAGTCATGTATCCCTCTTTGGGCCTCAGTGTACCCACTTGTGACAACAGGGATTCGCCTGGATGAATTCTGGGGTCCCCTGTAAGGTTCAAGTCCTGGAGAACCAGACCCAGTCCTAATTCAACCCACACAGATCCCACAGAGTGAGAAAAGTGAGATGGTGCTCGTAGTGGCCGCAGGCACAGCCTGAGGCTTCTTGCTCGTGCTCCGCTGCCCTGTCGCCGCCTCCCAGCTCTTGGACCATGAGGAGCCCCCGCGAGGGTCTTCCAAGCCCGCAGGACTCGGGCCTTGGGGTCGTCGCTCAAGGCGGTGGGCGAGCGGCCCCGACAGCCCAGCGGCGGAGGGGACCCCCAAGGCGGGTCTGGGAAGGGGTGCGCTGGCCCCGCCCGGCTTGTCGGGAGGCTCCACCTGCGTCCCCATGCTTAGGCGCCCACCGTCCGTCCGGCCCGACGCCCCGCGCACCCCGCGCCCGCCAGCGGCGCGTGGGCCCCGGGGGTCTCACCACACGGCGCCATAGGCCCCGCTGCCTACGTGCGTCGGCGACACGTAGGTCTTGGGCAGCTCCCAGGCGGTCTTGTTGACGTCCTGCTTGTAGAAGCCCTTTTTCCGGGTGAAGCTCATCCCGGGCGCCCAATCTCGGTGGCCCCAGCGCGGCGCCTGCGTTCGCCGCCCGCAGGGCTCCCAGCACCCGGCCCCCGCTCCCCGGTCCGGCCCCGCCCCGTCGCCCGCTCCTCCCCCGCGCGGGGGCGGGGTCCCGGCGCGTCCCACCTGCCGGCTCGCCCAGGTGCGCGGGGCGTGGCCACGCCCGG